>NC_048224.1:98484868-98557757 GCF_002007445.2 Ailuropoda melanoleuca
AAAAAAAAAGAAACTAATGATACACTATAGGTTAACCAATTGAATTTAAATAAGTTTTCTTTAAAAAAGTAAAGAGTAAAACATCTAATAATCTAGTATATTTAGGTACATATTTACATGCTAGAGTTTAACTTGTTTTTACTTATGCATGAAACACAGTATTTAGTTTGTAAAAACTATCAAATCACCTCCCTCATTGCTTAAAAAGTCATTTTCCTGGTTCTGTATTCACTCAAAATGCTACTGTTTCTATGTTTTCATATTGTGTTTTTAAAGTTATAAAACCTGAGATTACCAGAGATCCTACCTTTCAGCAACTTAAGAGTAATTATGAATCTCAAGATAAAGCAAATGTGATTCATTTAGCAAAGGGGCTAAGAATGCCCATAGGCTCTGGAATGACAAGGGCCAAAGATATTTTTTTTATCTTAAGGTGAAATAAAAAGTTTATTTCAGCAAAATTGTTTACTTACATGTTTTCCTTCTTTTTTGACATTTTTTTTTTAACTTTCATGTGTGTTTTCATGTATAATGCCACTCCGGTTCACACATTAGATAGTTATTCCTCACTTAAAATGAAGATGATATTTATACCAATAATAAATAGAGCTGTGATTTTATAACAGCTCAATTTATTTAAAAAAAGCAATATTTTTAATCAGCAACATAATAAGATATATTGGTCAGTTTGAAACAAAGTGACCTATTTATGGAATGATGCTTATTGTTTCCATAGAGAAGCCTACCATCTCCATAAGTTCACGTTTTGTTTTGTTTTGTTTTAAAGATTTTATTTATTTATTTGACAGAGAGAAAGACTGCCAGCGAGAGAGGGAGCACAGGCAGGGGGAGTGAGAGAGGAAGAAGCAGGCTCCCAGCAGAGGAGCCCGATGTGGGGCTCAATCCCAGGACTCTGGGATCAAGCCCTGAGCCGAAGGCAGACACTTAACGACTGAGCCACCCAGGCTCCCCCACATTTTTTTGTAAGTGGAAGTTAGGATTTATGGAATAAAGAAAGCAAATGTCACCAAGTTAAGACCTAATTGGCTGGCTTCCAGAGGTCAATAGGGTACCATTTCCTTGATGATTTTACCACAGTCAAGAAAGTACATCTAAGACAGCAGTCTCAAAACGTAATTTCATTAGGATACATGGAATGCATCCATCTCTCCAGAGTCATCTTAATTTAATTGCACTCACAAAGCTGATCCATAAAATGAGAATTGCTTTTTGGCAATATAGTCATTCTAGCTGTAATCCAATATATGCATCCCTTAAATATCTGCAAAGCATTAACAAAAACAATAGTTTATACTATTGGAACTAGCTTGGGCTGCCTGAGCAGACAATTCAGCTTGGGTGGAGATTGTCATATGAATGCTTAAAATGAACAACAACAAAAATAGAGAGGAAATGCTTACATCAGTATAGTTACTACATTGCTGGTAGACATTGAGACAACACCGATGGAAGAGGAATTATTTGCCTGTGGGATTGTCATTAGGCAGGAGAGAGTTGTAGTCCAGACCCTCAGAGACTGGTAGGGCTGAAGGTGCTTTGCTCATGAGCTGATACCTGTTTTTAATTGTCTTAAAAGCAGTTGAAAAACTCCCACTGCCAATGCCAGCAGCCAAGCTTTGGTTTGTGTTTTGTTTTGTTTCCCCCTACTCTCAATAATTTGGCTTCTTTTGTATAGGAAAAATACCAACATATGAACTAACATAACTGTGTATTATACTGATATGTTTCTCCATTTACAAACCATATGTATATATTGTGTTACATGCATGTTTTATGCAAGAAAGAACTGAATAAAAATAAATACAACCTCAAGCTAGCAGGGATTTTTCTCATTGATAGGGCCAGCTCCATTTTGTACCATTTAGGAAAAAAAAATGAAGTGATGCTTGATGTATTGTAATAAGGAGAGGCATATGTAAAATTCATTGTTTCATAGCATCAAGCCAAAATAATGCTTTGTTCTCTACAGTAGATGTTTCTTGGCAATGGGGTATTACACACAATTTCATTGATTAAGACTTCATTCTGAAGTTTTGTATCAGCACTATTAAGTTTTCCTGTGACACCTTTTTCTGTGATTTCAGGGCTCAAGGTCACCAGATTTTGTTGATACTTTGTTTCTTATTATATCTTAATACTGCCACCCAAGTTATTATCAAGATCTACTTACCTGGACATGTTTTTATTATTTAGATTTCAGCTTTTATACATGTGTTGACTGAAATTGAAATACTAGGTCAAGGTTTCTCACCATTGACATTCTGGGCAATTATTCCTTGATAGGGGCTGTCCTGTGCATTATAATATGTTTAGCTACATCACTGGCTTCTACCTACTAGATTCAGATAATGCATATAAGGTTCCAGTAATACCTCCTTACACTTGTAACAGTGAAAATTGTCTCCAGATATTGCCAACATTTCTTGAGGGTTAAAAGCCCACAACTTAGTAGGAAGATTGGTAGAAGAAGGAAGGGATAAAGAAAGGGGGGTAATCAGAAGGGGGAATGAAGCATGAGAGACTATGGACTCTGAGAAACAAACTGAGGGCTTCAGAGGGAAGGGGGTGGGGGAATGGGATAGACTGATGATGGGTAGTAAGGAGGACACGTATTGCATGGTGCACTGGGTGGTATACGCAACTAATGAATCATCGAACCTTACATCAAAAACCAGGGATGTACTGTATGGTGACTAACATATAATAAAAAAATATTATTATAAAAAAATAAAAAATAAACAATAGAATAAGGTGGGGGAAAAATAAAAGCCCCACAACTTGAGACAGTGTCCTAAATGGCAATATTAATAGTGAAAGAGTGAATTAGGGAGTTGACTTTTAACGCCTACTTTCCTCCCATATCTACCCTACAGCATCCAGGAATGGAAAGACTAGAGAATAGAACCTTTGCCTCCCTTCAGAGTCACATCATATAAAGGAAGGAAGAAACTTGAAAACTAATGGATGTAAGTATGGGTTAGTGATTTTTTTTTTAATTCCTTTGGCTGCATCCCTAGAATGCCAGTTACTGCTTCTCTGTTCAAGGTTTAGTTACAGTGCTGTATGTGTTCAGAGGTTTTCTGTTCCTCTTTTAGAATATATCTTGCTAGTGCATACCTACAATAACACCATCAAAGAAAATTTATCTTACAAGATTTAAAAAATAGATATTGTGGGGTACAAATCAGACATTCACAAAGATCAGCTTTTACCAAATATTATCTAATGTATTATTTTTCTGCTAGATGTAATATAACTCTCACAAAAAGATGAAATAGTTATATTGAATGCTGTCTCATCTTGAAGAAACTAAATACATATTAAAATAATAAATGTTATGTATTTCCATAAAGAATACTGTTCAACAGGGCTTAAATTAGTATTTTTCAATGTCATTTAAAGTATAACATTTCTATAGATAATCTTTATCATTCAAAGATAATAAGAAATGTTTTTTTAAAAGTTCCCTATTTCCAACTGAATATTTTCCTCTATTTTGTGTAAGAGTAGACAATGTTCATAATTTGAAGCAAAACAGATGTGAAGGTAAAACTTTGTAGAATCGAGTTCATTGACAAGGTAAGTCTTTTTACATTTTAACTAGTTTACAAGATTTCTTTGTTTCACTGTGTTCCATTTGTGATACATAAATATCCAGCTGTCAACATAGGGGTTATGAGTTATTGGCTTGTTTTCTTTTGCTATAGTTGTGTTTTTGTTTATTTTTTTAATCTTTATCGGCCTCAAATTATTTATCTTTGGAGTGACTATAAAAAGAAGCTTCTTTGGGGCACCTGGGTGGCTCAGTCAGTTAAGCCTCCGCCTTCAGCTCAGGTCACTATCCCAGGGTTCTGGGATCCAGCCCCAGGTCAGACTCCCTACCCAGAAAAGAGCCTGCCTCTCTTTCTCCCTCTGCCTACCGCTCTGCCTGCTCGTGCTCACTGTCTCTCTCTTTCTCTCTCTCAAGTAAATAAATAAAATCTTTAAAAAGAACTTCTTACATGCATGTATGAATGACTCAAAAATTTACCTAATTCAGAGTGGGTATTTGGCCTTCTCTATCATGGGGTAGAGGAAAATAATGAATTTTATGATCAAATAGACCAGTCAATGCAAGGTCTGCTGATTACTCTGTGTGTGTAAGAATCACTTACTCATTTTAATATTAGTCACTTCATCCTTTGAAACAGGTGTATAACGATCCTTCAAATGTGTTGTAAGGAAATAGTTCAGATTATACATATAAGCCTGCTAATATACTTTCTCATCCTTTCCCCATTTCTTTTCATTCCATAAATATATGTTGAGTGCTTGATATATGCCAGGTATCAGTTTTAGAACACTTGGGTAAATCAGAGAACAAAGAGTTAAGAAACTCTCTCCCTGTGGATCTTACATAATTCTCCATGGTAGCAGCTGACTCTGATAAAGGGACTGAAACCAGAGAGTACACATTTATGTGAAGAGTGAGCCTAGCAGCCAGAGTTGGATGTATGGAAAGGAAGCTATCTATCATGGTAGGCTGAGTACCCTTCGTATTTTCTGTAGGAATAACAATAAATAAATTGCTTAACCTCCTTGAATGCTGTTCTTTGTTTTTTACTTCTAAAATTAGAAGAACAACATATACGGCACTGGAGGAGATAATCCTAAGTGAAATTAGTCAAGCAGAGAAAGACAATTATCATATGATTTCTCTCATCTATGGAACATAAGAACTAGGATGATCAGTAGGGGAAGAAAGGGATAAAAAAAGGGGGGGTAATCAGAAGGGGGAATGAAACATGAGAGACTATGGACTATGAGAAACAAACTGAAGACTTCAGAGGGGAGGGGGGTGGGGGAATTGGGATAGACTGGTGATGGGTAGTAAGGAGGGCACGTATTACATGGTGCACTGGGTGTTATACGCAACTGATGAAGCATCTAACTTTGCATCGGAATCCGGGGATGTACTGTATGGTGACTAACATAATATAATAAAAAATCATTTAAAAAAAAGAACAATATATATTCTAGAGATTGTTCTGATACCTCCAGTAATAGATTTATGGTATTCAGCACAGAACCAGGCATTGAATGAAATACTAGTTTCCCTTAAAATCACCTGTAGACTTTTACAACACAGATTCCTGGGCTCTGCTTCCAGCATTTCTGATTCAGTGAGTCCTGGATGGGAACTGAAAATTTGCATTTCTGACAAGTTTCCGGGTGAGCTAATGATGGTGGTACCCACTTTGAGAACTATTGCCTGGACAAGCACTTTCGCAGGACAATTTGTGTCATCCACACATATCAGATTCAAATATAGAACTAGTACTCTCGTATGTTAAAAGAACAAACAAATAAATGTGCTTCTTAAAATATCTTCTACTTAATTGTCATTTTGATGTATTAGTTATACCCTGTGTCCGGGGATCTTCTTAGTGGTAAAATTAACACACAACTTCATTTACATATTTCAGACAGGCCTATAACATTCTAATTCTAGTGGTCTTTCTGTTTAGGACAAATATAAAATCTGGAACAAAAATGTAATAAATAAAATCATATAAAATTAGGAATTTTATACTTATGCTTTACTTTTGTACTTTATATTTAGCATTTTATTACTTCTTAAAATTTTCTTTTAAAATCTGTTTCCTTTGCTGTCTTCACTGGCAGAAGAGTATTTGATAATTTAATTATAATTTTTATTTGAAGCTTTAATGAAGTTGACATACTTTACATTTAAGGCTGGACTACAGGAAAACCAACTACGTAATTACAAATGAAGAACATTTCCTTTTTCTTTTTGGTTTTGCTAAATGAGGAAGGAGACAGCAATATTTTGTCCTGGGACATCTCCCAGTGAATTACTATGTCCATAACCCTTTGGTTAGGACTAATCCAATTCTGCTTCGAATCTTTAAAGTTGTCTGATAATCTAAAGGAAAATCCCATTAATATGTGTTATCTGCAATTTCTGTGATATGATTGAATTATATAGGATGCCAATTTTTTTCTGTTATTACATCTTTTAATTCACTTACATACATTTTAAAAATCAAATCATATTCAAGTAGATACATACACAAAATCTTGTTAGAGTTTGGATTCAATTTTAGCCCCATGATTTTGAAAATGTATTTGATCCTACTTCAGAGCAGATAAATAATTTCTATCATTCATAGAAAATTAGTTTTCCATTGTTGCTCCAATGTTGCTTTTGTGCATATAAATTTGCAAGAAAAATAATTATCATCAAGTGTGATTTAGAGCGCCATAGCCAGAAGATTACTAGCAAAGGGCACTTCTGCAGTAACTGTGAGAAATAAAACCGATACTACATTCTTTTATTTAGCTCTGCCTATATTCTGTGTTGACTGTAAAGGGAAGTAAAATTACAGATTTCTCCTACTTAAAAGAAGAAAAATTTTGTAATCAAATCAAAGTAACTCCTAGGGAAGAGAAAACATTGGATGAATCACATGTGTTTCATTACTTCTTTATTGTTGAATTCTAGACAGAGCCTCTTTTCTAGGTGTTAAATTCAAGTTTCATGTAGTGGTAAACTACCTTGTTGATTCATATAGTTAATGTATGCCAACCATATCCAATGTCTATTTTACCATAAGCACTCTCCCCTTCTCATGAAAGAATAAAAGAATGTACCTGTTTAATGTAACATTTCAATAATAGACATTCAATCCATGTGTTCACAAAAGAGAATAAAAATACAGCTAGCAAAATGTTCTCTTCTAAATTAAATGCAAAGCCCTAAATATATATCTTAAGTGCCAATTTTGTCTTTTCTGACACATTTCTGACATCTGCCTTTACTTAGTCAAGATATTTGCTTTTATTCTGAAAATAAAAAATAAATACAGTGACAACAACGAAAATAAAAACAGGCCGAAGCATAAACTGAGAGCCTAAAAGAGTACTAAATTTTAAGAGAGTTATATGTGAAGTTACTGGGGTAAGAATAATTAAAATCTTGGCTGATAATTAGGGTCTTTAAAGGATATTGTGTAAGGCATACCTTTGCATCTCTGTGTCACAAAACCAAGAGCATACTTTCCTTCCAAAGTCCTCATACTTTCCATTAGCATCTTTCTCTTAGTTTCTGAGTGGTCCTCAGAAGGTTCATTAGGCTGGTCAATTCTAGAATGCTAACCCAATGTTGACAACTCCTTTGAAACAAAATGTAAGCTATGCTTTCACATTTTGTAATCTATTTGCTACCTTTTCAGGAATCATGATTTTAAAAAAAAAGGTTTGAATGTCAATGATTTAGCCTTTCTTGGCAATGCAAATTTGGGGTCATATAATAATTTTAAATATTCATGAAGATATGACACATGATGTGTTTGACATTAGAATAGAATATAAACTTGGGGGAAAATAAGCATTATAAACTCAAAGTTTTCCAAGAATTTAAGCAGTTAGAATCCTAAAATAACTATATTGTGTTTTCATTTGTCCTCGAATTTCATGAGAAAAATACAGCAGGCATCTAAAAATGATGGCAACTTCACAAAAAAAATTCCAGGGTTTTATATAGAGTTGGTAGAGACCTAATTTAACTCTTGCACCTACATCTTGAGTTCCATACAGTCATTGATTTTCCCCACAACTTGCCTTCATAGTTTATTGCCTTCATTTATTCACTCAATTTTTTCTGCAATAGCTAAACCCTGTCATTTCTGCCTATTGAAATCCTATTTATCTGTCAAGCTTCAGCTAACATGTCACCTGCAAAGAAGCATTTTGCAATCTCCATCCCCCAGCAGTCAGCAGGGATTGCTCCATTCTCAGAACTCCTACGGGATTTTTATGCCACTCATACAACGGGTTACCATGCATTCTAGTCATTTGCAACCCATAAAGATTGTACGCTTCTTGAGGATAGATATGACTCATTTTTTGCCCCCAGAGTACATTGCGCAGTGTCTGGTAATCTGTAAATACTCAGCAAAGAAGTATAGAGAAGAATGTGGGGCATTTCATGTCTCTCACACAATTCAAGAAAGAATAAATTTCACACATTTATTAAACATATATTAAGAGGTAAGGATATTTTATAATTTCTCTGTATGTATAGAATTGCTTAATATTCTTTGTGATAGATTGATTTTTCTGATGGCTCTAATTCTTCACCCAGCCCTGCATCCTAACTAAACCTTCTCTATCACTCGGTTGACTTTGCAGTTTCTGCCATCGAGAGGATGATTGGGTGACTTGTCTCCACTTCATATGTCTGTCATTTCTCATCAGATATTCAGGGATGCCTTAGCCTAGGAAGCCTAGAAATCTTGATAGCCAGCTGACCCACTCCAACATACAGGGAGTACATCCAAGATCAACAAAACCATCTGACAGCCATTCTAGATACGTTGGCAGTAAATACTTCTGAACATTTACAGTTTTTTTTCTCTGATACTTCTCTAAAAGCACTTGGAATCAACCACAGGTGTGTGCTTGTTGTGTGTGAAAGTGTTATGCCATGTGGTTTTGGGTACAAGCATCTTCACATCATCTCTGTGTTAAGGAATCAAACAACTTTAAGACCATGCTAGTGGACCAATTTAGGTTTTCCAGAATGGTAACCCAGAAGCAAATGGGTTCATGAGACTGCTGAGCCCGAGGGAAGCAGAACAAGAAGTAATGACATAAGACTAAATGAACTGATTATGGGTTTTGTTTGAATTAATTGCTCTTTTAATATTATATTTTCTGAATATAAAAGGAAGCCTTTTCTCTTTTTCCTTAACCTCTCTATAAATTATAACAATTTCGTAGATAGGAATGAAACATTTTATATTTTCCTCCGTGACTGATCCCTACAGGATTTGGGAACTCGTTAAGCATTCTTACATAGCGATATGCTTGTTTTCATGGGTTCAGTATGCATCTGTCCTCCTTATTACTAGAACTTGATTAGAAATATCAGATATGTATCCAAAGCCATACGTGGAATGTCATATTTGAGAATGATGCTCATTTAATATAACTAAACACTTTTAAGGAAGTAAGCTTGACGTCATGGAGTCAATGCTTACAAAGCCCTTTTGGGAAAACTTACCTGATATCTGCTTTAAATGCTGCTCATGGATTTATGTATTCTAAGTTTTACAGCTAAGGAAATCACTTACTGATAAACCCAGGAATCTTAAGATATTTTGAGGACCTCAAGAAGAGAGGAATTCATCTATATTTATAGGTAATATAGATGAAATGTCATGGTGGGCACTTGGATTGGCTTCCTAGCCTCAGGAGACTTTTACAAGTCCAATCTGAGATTTCTTATGAAAACTTCCAGCATAAAAAACTGAAGAAGCCAATGTGGTAAGTTACCATTCCTGCTACAGCTATGTAAATAATCAGGCCAAATGTGACGAGACAAGTTTTATGATCAAGAATGGAATTTCTTTGAAGTTATTTTTTTTAAATAAAAATGTGGGGTAATAGGGCACCTGGGTAACTCATTTGGTTAAGTATCCGACTCTTGGTTTCACTCAAGTTGTGATGTCAGGGTCATGAAATCAAGTCCCGTGTTGGGCTCTATGCTCAGTGCAGAGTCTACTTGATATTCTCTCTCCCTTTCCCTCTGCCCCTCCTGTGCATGCTCTAAATAAATAAACAAATAAACCAATCTTTTTGAAAACATGGGGTATTGAGGAAGATTTTGATATTGTTCTATTGAGGAAGATTTTGATATTGTTCTAAATTAGATTGGTCCTGTTACCTTGTCCAAATTATTAGTCCCTTTCCAAACTTTCAGTTCTTACAGTTTCCTTAAAATGGAACTACATCCCTCTAAATTGATGTTTGCTGAGAATGGCCAGCAATCCCTGTACCAACGGATGAAAGATTACTCCAGACTTTGCCGTGAAAGAGAGGAGAAGGCAAGGGGGTCAGTGCTCAGAGGCGAAGACCCTTTGCTCTTCTTTGCTCCCACTTTTATTGGTCCTTCAAGATAATCACAAATCCTTATCACTGTTCCTCAAGCACATGATGTTGACAAGGGGTCTTACTGTAACTGGGAGGATCTGTTTTTGGAAGATATGATGTGCTAATTTGGCCGTGTGCCATTAAACATAGCCTAAGGTACAATGCCTCCATCTCTTAGATCACAGGGTGACTTTTTGGGCAAGGAAAGTTTCGGGAAGGCAGCTCCCCACGGCTTTCCAACGGCAGAATGGTCGCGTAGGTCTCAACATTCCAAAGGCCTATGCCCTTCTCCAAAACTTTCCCTGCCCTCTGTGGCCTCTGTGTTACATTTTAGCAAGCCAGGTATTATGGCTGATTTCATGCTCTACATTAACCCCAACAGATGTTTCCAATTTTTCATGATTGACATCACCAATAACTAAAATCCAACTGGGACTGGAGGTTGCCTTACAGGTGGCCTTTTCTGCAAGGATTTGAGGAAGCCCTGGAAGCTGAAGCCCAACTATTTGAGATGAGCTTTGAAGGACTCATCACCAGCAGACCAGGTAGGAGCCAGATTTCTTCCTGGATAAGCTTTTATTTAGGCCACTGTCGAAATCCTGCAAAATGCTACAGTAATGTATGTCCTTATCAAGAGATAAGTAAGACATTTCTGATATTAATGGAATGATATAAAAAGATATGCTTTTAATATATTTCTGTAATAGCATTTTTAGGAGTTTTGTTCATTTCTCAACAGGTATTTCAGAAAACATGGGTATGTGTCCATCAGTCATGTGGCCACAATAAGTGACTAACTACATAATTTTAAATACAGATTACTATCTAAATAGATTTTCATGATCTTCAAATAATACAAGCATTTTGCTATTACACATAATTCAGTACAACTTAAGAACAATAAAGTCTTCATTTTTGTCTATGTGGTATTAATGCACTAGTTCTGGGAATACCTGGTCAGCTTCTATTGTAAAGATATGGATGCAATTTCTTTCTTTCTTTTTTTTTCTTAAGTAGAAGAACAAATTTCCAGCAAAATAAATTAGCAAAAAACAGAGTATCAGCTAACAGGTTAAGCTCTAAAGAGTGGAGAAACTAAATTTAAGTCCTGTCTTTGTCGCTTGCTTTATAAAGTTAAACAAGTTATCCTCTCTAATTCTCATTTATTCATCAATAAAATTGGCATACTTATGATTAATTTGGAAAGTTAGTATAGAGATACATTGCACTAATGAAGTGTTTCCCAGGTTTCTACTGTGTGCTTTTTAAAAAAATATTACAATGGAATATTACTCAGCTATCAGAAAGAACGAATTCTCAACCCTGCTGAGCAGGGAGCCTGACATGGGGCTCAATCCTGGGACCCCAAGCTCATGACCTGAGCCAAAGGCAGATGCTTAACCACCTGAGCCACCCAGGTGCCCCCCAAGTTTCTATTGGTATGTGCCACTCTAACAAACTGTGTCTTTTCTTCATGACATCCTCAATAATTATTCTTTAATATTAAAAAATTACTTATATGATTAAATGAATATAATTACAAATACATTTTATATTAAAATAATTAAGGAAAATCCATCACTATTGCTATAAATGCAAGCAAACAAAAATTCATAAATGCAATGATATATAAAAATTATATTTTGACTCCTTTTCCTAATGAAGGCCCTAGTCAAGGGACTTATACTTTATAAAACAACAATAACAAGAGGAATTTAGCAGGTTTTACAATTTACCATTGAAAACTAAATCAAAAGATGTGCAAACTTATGGGAAATGGAATAACTTTTTAGTATGCAATCCTTATTAAAACATATAAGTGGAAGAAACACTTCCCAACTTGATCCATGAGACTAGCAAAATTATAAACACTACAAAGGACAAGAAGAGAGGGGTGCCTGGGTGGCTCAGTCAGTTAAATGTCCAACTCAAATTCAGCTCAGGTCATGATCTGACTCAGGGTCATGAGGTCTAGCCCAATGTTGGGCTCCATGCTGGGTGTGAAGCCTGCTTGGGATTCTCTTTCCATCTCTCTCTGCCCCTCCCCTCTGCTCACACTCTCTCTCTCTCTCTCAAAAAAAAAAAAAAGAGGGAAAGAAAAGAAAGAGAAAGAAAAAGGAAATAAAAGGACAAGAAGAGAAAATAACCAGCCAATATCTCTCATGAACATGTATATAAAAACTTCCAACAAAATATTGGAAAGTTGAATCCTTTTCAGAAGTGATAATACATTTTGAAAAAGTGGGATGCATTCTAGAAATTCGAGATTTGTTTACTGTTTGAAAACCAATTAATGTAACTTAATAATAGATTAAACATAATAGATTAAAGGACAAAGACCTTATGTCTTCTTAAATGTTCAGAGAAGTACTCAATATAATATGACACCAAATGTTAATGATATAAATTAAACTCTGAGAAAACTAGGGAGAGAAGGTAACTTACTCAACCTAGCAAAGAGCACTGTGAAAATACAACAGCTACTGTTTTGTTAAATGATGAAATAATGAACTTTCCCCTAAAATCAGAAGCAAATATTAGAACTTAGACATGAATTTAGGAAGATCCTAGGACACAAGGACAACCTACAAAAAAAAATTGTGTTTCCATATTTTAGCAGGAAGCAATTAGAAAATAGATTTTATTTTTTAAAATATTTTATTTATTCATTTGACAGAGAGAGAGACAGCCGGCAAGAGAGGCAACACAGGCAGGAGGCGTAGGAGAAGAAGAAGCAGGCTCCCAGTGGAGGAGCCTGATGTGGGGCTCGATCCCAGGACTCCAGGATCACGCCCTGAGCCGAAGGCAGATGCTCAACGACTGAGCCACCCAGTTGCCCCAGAAAATAGATTTTAAATATGCTATTTAGGGACTTCTGCTTCTGACCAGACTGATATAAAATATATATCCTCCCATGTAGGATAATAAAACAGACAATATATGTGAACCAACATCTTTCAAGACACTAAACATGAAACAACGAAGGACAATGATCTCTGATGGAAAACAAATAATGTGAGTCCTTCTATTGCCAAAACTTACTACCTCATGAGCATTTCCAAGCTGTGGAACAGGGATGGTTAATTCAGATGAAGTCCATCGAGCTTCCTGAGCTGAGAAGAGTGCCTGAATTTTCAAGGACAGTGAAGTGATAGGAGTTCACTGAACAACATACCAGAGAGACTTTCATGGAGAAGGAGTTCTGGAAACATACAAATGGTCCTTTCCAAATATTCAGCAGAAGAGTGTCTAGAACACATAGGGAAGGTCCTAATGATCTGATACATGGAAAGAATATACTCAGTATTCACATAAGAGTGAAAATAGTGCCTGTTCCCACCAACCATCCTGAAAACCTTGAATCACTGAGCCTCACATAAAACGCTCAGGAGAGTTTTGCCTCAGAAGTAGAGAATAATTGGCTATAGACTCAACACTGCTATTGTAATGCCTAGCAAATTTTAAAAACAAACCAGAAAGGATCAAACTGAGAATGATTTAATGACATCTTAGTACAAAGCTTAATATATTTAAAAGAATTCAAAAATATCCATCACCCAACAAGGTAAAATTTTCAGTCCTCTGTCATTCAAACAAAAACATATTTAAAAAATCATTTCAGGGTTAGAAATCCCATTTCTTAAATGTCTACACTTTATTTTCTTCTCTACAGTGAAAAACTGCATTTAAATCCCTTAAATGTTGAAATGTTTTTTTTTTCTCCTTGCCCTTTCTAACATTCAATCATACTCAAACTGGTGCATTACACTATCATGGTTAAAACATGCTCTAAAAATACAGTTAGCAAGATCCAGTACAGAACAGATATGCCATTTGGTGGGGTGCTCTATCTATTTGTGGCTAATGTGCCTTCCCTAAGTGTACTATCTCCTATTTCTCTGTAACCAATACAAATCTATACAAAATATTAATTCCCACAGGTTGAATTTTAGGAAAATAGAACCATAAAACCTATTACATTCCCAGGGCATGTTGACTAGGATTAAAAAAAAAAAAAAGGCCTGATGCAGAAACAGTGACAGAAAATAACAACAAAGAACTTTTCTTATTTTAATGTCACAGCAAATGAAGCATTTATTTTTATCACCTGTCAAATGAGAACTTGTTTTTTTTAGAGAAATACCAGACATTGTAAAATGAGGCACTAAAGAAAAAAAATGTCCACATCAGTAAAGATATTTATATAGTCCTAGAAATTTAGAGCCTTGGTGCATGAAAACAGTATTTATAAATATGTGAGGTACATAACAGTTTGGGGTGAGGCTTGAACTAACCTATGTGTCACAAAACATTAATTACCAGTCAGTCATACTGGTGTTATATTAGTTGTGTTACTGTTAAACAAAAATATTAGAAAATAGCTTATATAGTTTGCCATCTGTTTAGACTTTTTGACCCTACTTCATGTAATTTGCACATGACAGTAAAAGTATGTGGCTGCTTATCTTTCAATTGCTGTATATATATATTATCCATCTTGCCGTGCCTTGCTGGTTGCGCCTGGAGAATAAGCCCCATGGGCCACGTCATCTGGGCTCCATTGCCTTCCGGCTTCCTGTTTTATTTAGACTATGGAAGTTACTGACAGGAGTTCAGAGGATGGGAAGGGCAGCCATTTCTTCCCTATTCTCTCTATTTCTGCACAAACTCTCAGGTAGTAGCTATTTCCCCACCAGGAGTATAGCTCTTCACATCTACTTCTTAGTACGTTCTTATGACACTGTTTTCTTCTCTTTGCACTATAGACTTGGAGTTAGAATAGCATCCCACGGTTGCTTTTCTCTGGATATTTCATGATGTCTTTAGTCTTCTAACCCTGCCTGTAAATCTGTAAATGATCCCTTCTGTTGGTTCATCGGGGGGAATTCTGCTTTCTGCAGTAACAATGACAAAGTGTATTACTAAAAAAGTTTGTTTTGGTGAAAGGACTGAATTTTTTCACAAGTATCAAGGTTTCTTGTATGAAGTAGCAAATATCTTTAATGTTAACATAAAATAATACCTGAAATTTATTGAATTCTTAAAATATAAGTAATATTATGAGCAGCATTTTTTTTCAGTTCTCACAACAGTGTTATGAACCATTGCAAACTAAACCATCTATGTCAATCTAGTATTGACTCACAGTTGTCAAGTTTTGGTAAATATCAATCCCTTGTAGTGATCAGGTATCTGGAGATAATTTCCCAACTTCACTAACATGCAGTTTGTGATAATAAAAGCAAATCTTAGACCAAATTCTGCCAACAATGCATTATACCTGTATTTTAGTAGATTTAATGAAAGGCCATTACTTTTTTTTATTAGTTTCAGATGTAGAGTTCAGTGATTCATCAGTTGCATATAACGCCCAGTGCTCATTACACCATGTGCCCTCCTTAATACCCATCACCCAGTTACCCCATCCCCCCACCTACCTCCCCTCAAGCAACCTTCTGTTTCCTATAGTTAAGAGTCTCTTACGGTTTGTCTCCCTCTCTGCTTTCATCTTCTTTTGTTTTTCCCTCCCTTCCCCTGTGATCTTCTGTTTTGTTTCTTCAATTCCACGTATGAGTGAAACCGTATGATAATTGTCTTTCTCTGATTGATTTATTTCACTTAGCATAATACCCTTCAGTTCCATCCATGTCATTGCAAATGGTTAAGATTTCTTTTTTTTTTTTGATCACTAATATTCCATTGTGTGTGTGTGTGTATCACAACTTCTTTATCCATTCATCTATTGATGGACATCTGGGCTCTTTCCATAGTTTGACTACTGTGGACATCACTACTACAAATAGAAAGGCCAATATTTTATCCAGAAGCACAAATCAGAGTGAGAGACAGTGTCCTCTGTGCACTAGGGTGAAAACCAGTACTAACAGGATTTAGAGTCTGAGCCCCACTCAGAGGTATCAGAATGTTCTGTTTTCCAGTTTCTTATAGCTCATTCATATAATAAGAGTGAGTCCTACACAACTGAGACTCATAAAAACAAGAACCGTGAATCCCAACCACTTTTCTTGAACCATTTATTTCACCAGTGAAAACTTTCTAATATTTCAGGTTAATTGGCATACTCTGTGGTACAGATTTCAGTGATGGTATTTGATGTGCCCAGGAAACAAATCTGTTATGTTGATTCTACTAATGTATTTCAAATGTTAACTAACCACCCTAGGTACAGATTAAAGGTAACATAATAATATACTACAATACTTAGACATATGTTTGATCAGTTTATTTTTTCTATCAGAAAAAAAAAAACCATGAAAAGTGGACTCCTAAATAGAAACAAAGCTTTTCCTATAATTAATAACTTGCAGACTATGCCCCAAGAATCACTATAGCAGATGTGGTAATAGGTTATATACACGTCTCATAAAGCCTGTGTCTACTCTATTTCACCCTCTACTCATTAATTAACCAGCCCCTCTCTCTCTCTCTCTTTCTCCCGCCCCATCTCCCCCTCTCTCTCCCTCTTCCCCTCTCCCTCTTCCCCTCCCTACCTCCTTTGCTCCCTCCCTTACCCTTCCTCTCTCCCTCCCTTCCTCTCTTCCTCTCTCCTTCTTTCCCTCCCTCCCTCATCCTGGCTTTTGTTTTTGGTCTTACCTATGCACATACATACACACTGCCATTTCACTAAACCACTGGATAGTTGTATATTATTTGATATTTTGCCCCTAAAGACTTAAAGTATCTCTTAATAGCAAGGACATTGTCCTACATGGTCAAAATACAATTACCAAACTCAAATTTTAATGCTAATACTATTAAAGCAAAAATTACACCAGTCAAAAGTAAAGAGGGTAAGAAAAAATTATTCAAGGTTGTTGCAATAGTAGAGAGAGACCTGAACACAATCAGAATTCAACTCCACTGAAAGAAAAAATACTGGAGTTTTTAAGAGCTGAGGGAGGCCTTCTCTGTTTGCTAATTGGCCTTACCAAAAGGAAAAGTAAACTCTCTTATCTCCATGACAGGACATAGTTTTATAGCTTGAAGCAAGACACCCACAAAAGTTAGGCGCCTGCCTACTCCCCCACAGAGACTGGGAGATCAGAGCTCTATCTTCCTTGATGATTACATTTCAAAGGGATCGCTCCAAGGTCCTTGAGAACAGTCCTGGTTTGTAAAACTGACAAGAGGTTTTAAAAAGATTTACATCTCAAAGAAACAGAAAAAGAATTTGCAATTACAAGTTTTCTAAAGTAAATCCTCTAAAGAAAGGGAAGGGAGGGATCTCTTTGGTTAGAGCATCTGGATTCTCTAAGGGCCTGGAATATGAGGTAGGTCAGCGGCCTAGAGGCAGGAAGAAGCCTCTATATAAACTTCAGTCAAACTGAGGGAAATGTAAATATCATCTTGGTTAATAAAATATTAATCATTAAATAGTAATTATTTTCTAATAGGAAATCAGTATTAAAATTTCCTCAGTTGTCCTTAAAGTCTCAAAATGTCCTTTTTAACTATTTTTTAAAATGTGGGATACAAGAAACAAACATGAATTGTGATAAGTTTTCATGGGTCTTTAGTCTTCTTTAAATCTAGAAAAATTCTTCGGCTGTTATTTTTATGTGACATTGACATTTGTGAAGCGTTGTTTTACAGAAGCCCATCTATACTGAGTTGTTGTTGTAAGTTAGCACATACACAGTATACCAAGTACGTGTTATCCTTATGCTTTTTATAAATGAAGAACCTAAAAGGGAGGTGAATTCTATTGACCCACATCATGTAGTTTCTAAGTAACTGGCAGAGCCAGGATCTAATGCAATTAATAAGATTTATCACTCCTAATCATTGTAATAATGCATTGTAACATTTTATAAGATATTCCAAATATGAAATTTTCTTTTTCTCATCAGGAAATGTGTGGTCATAATTTATGTTACTAATACATTACAAACATATATGCATGTATATATACATATGCACATATATGCCTTTACCTGCTAGGCTTTGTTCTCGGGTCTTGGTATACAGAGACACATACAATCACTGCCCTAAAGAAATATTGACATTGAAATATTTAACAATCTGGCAATCTGAATCCAAGGCAATAGACATATAATTAGGCTAAACATAATATTCTATTGGAGCAGCTTAATCCAGAATTGAAAATCTGGAAAGATTTCTTAAAGGAGAAGCAAAATGTCATTCATTACTTTTTTCCTGATAGTTAAGCTTGCAAATACCTAACAATAAATTTGCTTACTTTTAATCAATCATTAAATAAACTAAGACCATTTTGTAGTTATATTAGCAATGCATTTCATCTTTCACAGTTTTTAAATCTTCACACAAGTATGAAGAATCAGTGGAAAGTTCAAACATAAGGTCTTCCTGTTCATCATAAACGGTAAGTTAGCGTGAACTATTGACTGCTTTCCTCAATCGCATCCTAAGTCAACTACAGAAGTGAGATAGAAGCATGGATCTGAATATTAAATATAAGCACTGATAAATTGCAAAGTAGATCAAGGACTGTCCAGAACCTGTGTGGAATGGTGGCAGCTGGTGACAGAGCACCCCCAGACCAGCAGTGAAGACATAGTTTGGAGAAGAAACTTTAAGTTCTGTTCTTACATCTTTCCCATAAACTCAAAACACCCATTTTTGTGTTGGCATGAAAATATCAGGGTGGAATAAAAGACTCCTGTGGAAAGAACTAACTTTTACTTGGGAGCTGATGAATTACAGTGTAATATTTCCAGTTTTTATTTTTATTTTTCTAAGTGCTTTTTGCTTTATGGCTCATACTGTTCAGAGGCATGGCCCATTGAGAGTCAGCAAACAGAGATGGCTGATTATAGTTCTGGAGTGCCTGGTGCTCTTAGCCCTGGGGTTCATTGCCACTCAACTTTTTTTTTTAAGTTTTTATTTTTAAGTAATCTCTACACCCAGCATGGGGCTTGAACTTACAACCCTGAGATCAAGAGCGGTGTGCTCTACTGACTGAGCCAGCCGGATGCCCCCTTTGCCACTCATCTTTGACAAAGAAAACTGATAAAACCAGAAAACAAATAAGACCATTAAAAAAGGCTGACAGAAGATCAAATTACAGAAACCAATTATGTTTGTCAAACCAGTAATAGCCAACTAGAAAATATAAATAACACATGAGCAATAAAACTAAGATGCCTAGGAATTAACTTAAAAAGGCTCTTATGAAAGAAATAAGATCTAAAAAGAGAAATAAGTGAGAAATAACTATATTAAGAGTTACACAGAAAGTAATGGAGAAGACTTGAAAATATTTCCTGTTTTATTGGTTTGGATGACTTAATAACATAAATTTATTAATTTTTCTAAGATAAATTTATAAATTCAGTGCAATCTCAATCCAAATTCCAGCTGGAAATAAAGAACTCCATAACATTATTTTAATATTTATATGATAAACAGTCACAAACATACAAGTTAAACTCTTTTGAAATATCATTTCTTAAATAAGAACCTGAGGGTACAAACCATGAAGAATACAATTTATAGATGATTAAATGAAAGTTAAGGCTTTCTATTCAATGATGGCAAGATAGAGTTAATTGACAAATGACAGAGAAGATACTTGCAATATCTAAAACCAACAAGGGCTAATATCTAGATTATATTAAAACTCCTAAAACCAACACAGAAAAGGAGGAGCCAAGAGAGAATAAGTAAAAAACAAAAACAAAACAAAAAACTAATTCATAAAAGAATAAAGGCAAAATGTAAAACGAAAATATATGCTTAAACCCATTCACTAATTAATGCTATTTTAAAACAATGTTGCTCTATCTTTGCATTTTTCAGATTGGCAAAATTATTAAGTTGGATAATGCCAGTATTGTCAGGGTATGGAATATGGAAGCTTCACGCACTGCTGGCAGCAAAAAAGGTTAATGCAATCATTCTGGAAAGCCATCTGGCAGTATTTGGTCAAATTAAGCATGTGAACACTATGATCCAGGAATCTTATTTTTTGGAACATACCCAGAGAAATTCTTACACATGTTAATAAGAGTGTATATACTATTATAGATTGTGGTAGTGAGGCATGAGAGAAAATCTAGTTGGCCATTCCAAGGGCAATTGATAAGGACAATTTAATGAAGTATGTGGTTGGACACTGTTGATATTCACAAGCAATATGGGTAGACACTTTAAAATTCATTTGAATATAAAAACAAAAATTATGAGATCTATTACACAGTGCAACTAAAAATACACATAAACAGTGTTTAAAGAACAAATAAAAGGATCCTGTATTATATTACAATTAACTAGTTGCAATGGGTAACGTGGAAATCTAGCAAATTGAGCCTGAGATAGCCAAACTTCTCTATTCCTTCTCCAACTAAAAAATAACTCACTCTTTCCATAACATTGGAAATGTTAAGGACAAAGGCAAAACTCTATCAACAATGTGATAATAGGAGGGACTCCTGAGGCGCCAGGTGGCTGAGTCAGTTAAGCAACTTGATTTCTGCTTGGATCAAGATCTCAAGAGTGGTGGATCGAGTCCTGCATAGGACTCCACACCTACTCAAGATTCTCTCCTCCCTCTCCCTCTGCCGCTTCCACCCCACTCACACTCTCATGCTCTCTCTCTCACTCTCTCTCTGTCTCAAAAAAAAAAAAAAGAAAGAAAGAAAAGAAAAGAGAATCCTTAACTTGACACTATTGATACAAATCACGCATTGCCATTCTCTGGTACTTTACGTAGCCTAGCCTTGAGTGTGGCAAAAAAATACACAGGGGTAGCCAGTATACATGTCTTAGATGATCAGTAAAAATTGGTACTATCCCCACTGCAGCAACCTCCTTCTTAGAAAGAGGACATTAAAGTGAAAATAAAGAAAAGGAGGAAGGACTAAAAAACCAGGTGAAATTGTTTAGATGGCTATTGGAAAATGGATTAAAAATAAAAGAAAGAAAATTGACAGCATTGCTACTAAGAACTGGTCGCATATCATCAATGGTTGAGTGGTTGAAAGCCAGCTTCAACTCTAGCCATAAGATTTCCTTCACATATTCTACCTTGGATTAATTAAAATTCCATTGTGAGAATCACAAATTAGACAAAAGAGTTGATGAGGGGCCAAATTCCCCCCTCCTTGTTTAATAGAAAACAATCTGAGAACTAGTAACTGAAAGACAGGGATTTTCCAGCACAGTATCTGAGAGGACAAGGCAAGGTCTTAGACAATGGTATATGAAAATCTTTATGAGGAATATGCAAAATTGGAGATGACTGGATATAGGCAGTAAATGTGAAGTATCCACTGGGAATAGAGAGAAAAGGCCCAAAGACAAAATGTGGCAGTACAGATATGCTGTGGTGGAAAATTGAAGCATATGACAGGAAAATACATTTTGTGTTATGTCACCATTACATTAAAGTATAGTTGAGATTGTATTATGTGCAAAAGGAGAGGTCCAAATATACCATTTTTTGAAAAGATTTTTATTTATTTATTTGACAGAGAGAAAGACAGCCAGCGAGAGAGGGAACACAAGCAGGGGGAGTGGGAGAGGAAGAAGCAGGCTCCCAGCAGAGGAGCCTGATGTGGGGTTTGATCCCAGAACACCGGGATCATGCCCTGAGCTGAGGGCGGACACTTAACAACTAAGCCACCCAGGCACCCCCCAAATGTACCATTTTTAAATTGGAGATGAGCCAAATTCACCCTTGACCTGATTAAAATTGGACATTTGGAAACCTTTGGAATTTCTCTGGCTATCTTCTATAATAAATATTACCTGATATAGAATTCTAGAAGGACGACAAGAGATTATTCCCCTGGTTAAGAAAGAGATTGAAATGAGAGTGTTGATTTCTACCAACTTTTTAACAACTCCATCTTGTAGATACACGAGGCAGTCAGTTCATGGAGACAAACAATACAGCTATTGGGACCAAACGAGACAATTTCCCTGAGACATATTTCTGGAACAGATATGGTAAAGCCTATATAACAAGAAATGCAACAAGACAAGGATTATTGATACGGTATAACAGATTTGACTAGCCCCTTCTTACCCATCCCTTTTTTTGTAATGTAGTCAAACATTATCTGCATTTATGTGGAGTGGACTTCAGTACACTTTCACATTTTTCTCCCAAAGGAACATTTAATTCACTGGCATACTGTCATAAAGTAGTACATAAGCACTTAGGCTTTAGAGTTATTAGAATCAATTGATGCATTGAGTTGAAAATGTATGATAATTCTTCCTCAGACAGGAAGATAGGACAGTAGTACAGTAGTGACGTCACCCATGTGACAAATAAAGACTGGTTGATTTAAGCGGACAAAATTTAAGATCCAGCAGAGTCTGTGAGATATTGGAGAATTATAATGAGCCTGGAGTGTCCTCCCAATTATGAGAAATAGATTACTATTTTTTACTGACCCCCACAACAGAATAAGAATACAGAAACTAATGGAATAGTTTGTGTTCTGGTGAATCACATCTCTTATTTAGTGATACTGCTGGACCCTATCCACAAAGTCCTGAAACTTGTATATGAATGAAATCTGCATTTGAATGGGGCCTGAAAATGAATAACTATTAAAAGATTTAAGGGGCGCCTGGGTGGCACAGCGGTTAAGCGTCTGCCTTCGGCTCAGGGCGTGATCCCGGCGTTATGGGATCTAGCCCCACATCGCTCCTCTGCTATGAGCCTGCTTCTTCCTCTCCCACTCCCCTGCTTGTGTTCCCTCTCTCGCTGGCTGTCTCTATCTCTGTCGAATAAATAAATAAAATCTTAAAAAAAAAAGATTTAAAAGGATTGTGGCTTACACATTGCTTGTAGGGCCTTGTGATCCAAACGCTCAAATAATTTTAAAAGTTTCTGAAATTAAAGAGTAAAGAATGGAACCTTTGGCAGAAATTGAAAACTATACCTCAGTAAAGATTGAATTTTGGATTTGAAATACACCTGTCATAGCCACTCAATATAGTTGTTTGGAAAGACAGTTGGTAGCTGTGACTGGGCATACAAAGAGACTATTTTAACATAAAAGGACATCAGAAAACCCTGAGAACAGAAAAACCTATTATGTCATGTGAAGCATCAGAGAAATATTTGAATGAAGAGGCAGCACTTCAAGATCCAAGATCATTTGACAAATGTCTATGCCCTTTATGAAAAGCCTGCTTCAATTCTTTCAGGGTCAGTGATGAAGATCCCTAGATCTTCCTGCTTATATTGTTACATGCTTTGAACCACATTTTCCCTTGTAACAAAGGAAAAACAGGCTTGTTGATTTCTTATGTTAGTCCCTGTATTGGAGATCATGCTCTTGTTTAGAAATCAGTGAAAGTAAGCCCTATACTTGGTCAAGTTCTGATGAAGGAAGGTGGGAATAAATTGTAAATTTAAACCATAGGTACAACTGAGTGCCCCAGTATTGAGCAGTATAGATATACATCCTCAGGAAAGTGCTAGACTATTTATAGATTTTTGGACTAGATACCAATGTCTTGAGATACCAACGGGCAAATGGACCTTAGATGATTGGACATTACCAGTATGGGGTACTTAGTTATGGAAATTCTTATGGAAATGTAGAGGTAGAATTAAGACCTAGTAGTTGGCACAGAAGGAGACTTTAGGTATTTAGTACCAGACATCTGTGTTACTGAAATAGGTGACACAATGGTGGTCAAGCAATCCAAAGTAAGCCAAGCAATGAAATATTGCTATCAAATTCAGCAAACCATTATTGTATTAAAGGATTATACTTAGTATCATCAAGAAATAAAGTGCCTGAAGATGGCTTAAGAGGAATTCCTTGAGGTCAAAGAGCTGCACACAATGACGAGTAGATTATATCCAGCCTCACTGCCCAAAGGACAATTTCATAAGGCAAACCCTAATTTGAGGTGCATTTTATACTTTTCAATTACACACAATCCCTTAATTCCCAGTGACAAAAATATATATGGTAGTTTAATTAGGACTCGCTCGAAGAGGCCAAGCAGGAGCATTAGGAACCAAATTCAGAATCACACCAAAATTGAAATAATAAAGGCCTGTCATGGTGTTGAAAACAGTTCGCTAATCTTAATATGTGCATTAACGGGAGCTCTAAGACTAGTCATGACTGGTGGTCGGTAAGGAAATAAAATAAAACAGTACAATGGACTGTGTTATCACATTGATAGGACACCACACAGGTTGATAGGATACCAACAATGCTGGGAGAGGACATGGACCCTCACCAAAAGAACTAATAACTACTTTAACCTTTATGAGATCTATATTTGAAAGTGGCCAGAAATGCTAGAGATCCAGATGGTAGATTGTTCATTTATAACAATATGAATAGTATACTGAAATTACAGCAGAACATTACTCAGGAGCGAGGTCTTTACATTTTCTGTTAACTCAGGTACTGTGTATATAGGACAACTTATATTTTATATGGTTTACTTTCATTTGTGCCAGGAATGAAGGGCCAACACTATGTCCTCCCTATGGGGCTAAGTGATAAGTGTTGCTTAATGATAACTGGAAGCCTGAGTTGGAAAGAGCTTGATTTATCATATCTGAGATATAGTTATATCTAGGAACAGACAGAATCCAGAATTTAATGAACATTGGCTTCTAGGCACAATTCCATACATTAGACATGTCCTTTCTGTAGAGAAAGAATAGAAAATGATACTGAATCATGCATAGGTGTTAAGCTTTTAAAAATCTCTCTGCCATGGCTATAGTGTATAACAAAATCTGGTCAATTCTAATTGACTAAATGAAAATAGAAATTATGTAGATTATGATCTCAAGTACTGGAAAATATTTGGGTAGACTATTTTGAAAACCTTAAATGTTACAATACCTATGGAAAATGGCCAGAAAAAAATAAGTATATTTGGTTTTAGAAGATTACGAGTGCACTTAAACTCTCCATCTGTACATGAAAAAAGTTTCAAGTAATTGTGGATTACAGCAAAAAGAGAATATTCTCTTTTTGTAGTCCAAATATCTATGAAGGGATATGGTCACAATTAAAAATATTTATGTAAGGAATTTACACTCACCCGTTGCTGGTGAATACTGGGTTGAGTATATTGATTCCTCTGTAATACATTGCTCTCTTTGTTAACAATCTATTTGCGTAGTGTGTAATCAGCTTATGAATCTCCAGTTATGTTTAATAATTTGTTGTTTCCTAAGTATGTCATGCTTGCCCTTACCTCCAGTCCTCTCTATCACTATGGTATTTCCTACAAAGACCCTGATCTTTTTGCCTCACCATGTCTTAAGCATTCTTCAAATTAACTCCTCATGGAAGCTTTTCTTATCCCTGAATTTGGGTTATGTGCGTTTTTTATTTGCTTCTCTATAACTATAATCAATTCTAGTCCAAATTCCCATTTACCTGTTCATCTTGATTTTTAGACCATAGTGCCACCATGTAATTCACAGACTACAGCATCAAAATCACATGGGAGGTAATTTTTAAAAATACGTCCTTGAATCTCACCCTAGACTTAATAAATGAGAAACTCGAGAGCCTGGGGATTGGCTCTGGTGATTCTCATGAGCACTAATATTTGAAAAACGTGTGTTCTACTGTATGCTCTCCTAGATAGCCTACTGACTAAGCTTTCTGACATAGAGTCCAATAAGACTATAGAACTTCAACACTACTCCTGATACCAATTAGTTGCCTACTGGATCAGACTTGTCAAACGTAAGTATTTTATAACCCCTCTAATAGGAATAATAATAACAATAATAAAGTAGCATAGGCCAAAGTTTTTATTTGAATTATTATATCATTTGCTGTGTTTTAAGCACACAAATCTAGGTATGAAGTTACTGTGATTTAAATTTTTCTATTACTGTAAATCAAAGAAAATTTTATAATTATATACAAACAGGAATGGAAAAACAAATATTAAAATTATCGGTATTCAGTGGAATAAGTCTATTTCATTAACATTAAATTACTGAATGCAAAATCTGATAAAATTGGCAGTTGGACACAGCTTCTTTTGAGTTTATCATGATTAACACTGAGACTTATCATGGTTCTAAGTCTTACCCAATTTTTCAAATATGAAGTACCATGAAACTTTCTTTTGAATAGAACAACAAAATAGCTTTTGGTCTTTCTTGGCCTGAATACTTATTTGCCAAAGTATTTTTTATTAATTTTTTTAATATATAATTTTCTTAAAGTTTTGTTTAAGGGCAACTGCCATTTTACTGGAAGTCCCATGTGGGACCGGAGGGCAGGGCTGTCACCATGAGTTCTACGAAGGAATAGGGTTGGGGAATACACCTGCTGAGGAGGGTCTGGAGTCCCACATTATCGCCTCACCATCCATAGCAGGAAGGTCACCTTGGTACTTCCAACCCCCCACCACCTCCCAGGCTGGGAAAAGAAGAGCAGAGCAGTGGAGGGGGTCTAAAACCAAATGTGCAAGATTCAGGAACCACTCAGTGTCCAACCAAACCCCTGGCTGGGCTGTTCCTTTTAAGGAAGGGTTGTAGGAAGGAGTCTGCCAGGCATGGACTGGCCCATAGCTGGAGGGAGTATAGGAGTGTAAGTGGAAACCAAAGGAGCTCTCCGGAAAGAAAGCACAGAAACAGATATAAGACCATGAGAGTGTAGGAGAGTTCCCAGAAGGGGGCAGGGCTGGTGAAGGACTGGGCCGGCCACATTTGGGTGCCTCTAAGCAGGCCTGAACCACTTCTGCAGATACTGCCCACTGTTCCGGTACCTGGGGTTCGCCTCCAAGGAGTTGCTCCCAATCTTCTCACACAGGTCAGCAGGGAGCGGCAGTAAAAGAGAAAGGGGGGGGGGCAGAAGGCCCTGGCAGGGAAGTGGTTCTTCCCCCCAACTCCAGTCCCAGCTGCCAGCCAGTTGGCTCTGCAAGTGTAAACTGTGCGGCATTTTGCCCACTACCGTTCACAATTTTCCCAGCATAGTGTCATGCCAGATGTTGGCTCTCCCTGCCCAGTGGGGTCCACCAGCTGGCTCCAAGGTCGCAGGTTCAAGGAGCACTCATAGAAGCAGACGGCCTGGATGAAGTGCTTCTGACAGCCCCAGGGTCATCATTCTGCAGTGAACCAAACTGAAGTTGTATAGCAGGAACTCATCCAGGTGGGTTTTCCAGTTTGTTAGCCATGCAGCAGGCTTTCAGGGTGACCTGCCTGTCACCCTGAGTTGAGAAGATGAGCATCTATGTAGATCAAGGCAGCTCAAGTTTTAGGGCTGAGTACTGGTAATAAGAAAGCTATACATGAAAAGAGCCTCAGAGATAGGTAGAGAATCCCTCTCAGGTATGCAGGTGGGTACTCATCTACCCGAGTTTAAGGAAAATACAGGAGGCTGGGAGAAGAACCACCTGAAACATGTTTAGAGAAAAACAACCTCCAGAGCTCAAACAGCAATGAGTAGTTTGTGTTCCGCACAGGTCAGAAAATGTTACAAATCTTGGCCCAATGAGTACTAAGAAAGGTATTTCTTCAGTAGTGAAATAAGATTAGCCCAAGACTCAAGACTTGCTCTGGCCCTAGGTAAGGTTCGAACTACTTCAAGTAAACCCAGCTGGGTTGAAATCAAACCTCAAGAATATTTTTAGGTATGTAGAAATATTCAGTGCTCAACAAGGTAAAACTGAATTTTACCTGGCATTCAATCAGAAATTACCAGACAAGCAAAGAAGGATGAAGATATGACCCAAATGAGCAGAAATTAAATCAAAGAGAACAGAAATGACACCAAAATAAGCTATAGGCTGAATATCATTATATATATCACTATATATATATATATATATATACACACACACATATATATACACACACACACATATATATGCCAAACTGTATCTATGACGCTGTTGCATTTAATTGTTTACATAAACTATTGCCACAGCAACATGGAGGTTGTTTAAATGTCTCTTTCAATAATGAAGTTTCAGATGTTCAATCTCTACCAAAAATCTACCATTTAAAGATATGGGCACCTGCGGGATGTGGCATGGGGAAGGATCACGGAAGAGATCCAGAGGCGAGGCTCACGCTCCCACCCCCACCCTGGCGCCCAGCTCCCACTGTATTGGCCTGGCTCAGCCAGGATCAAGGAGATCCCTGTCTTCAACAACTATGTGAAGCTGCACTCTCCAAGTTCTGTGAGCCCTACAGTGGAGACCATAGCAAATCATCAGGGAGAGGAACCATTTGGTATGAAAGAGAGATGAAAATGTAATTGCCTTGAAAAAGGATTGTTAATTAGAAGATATAACAACAAACTGATTTATAGACACTATGCAACATTATATTTTGTCTTCTGTGAGGGTCCTTCAGAAAGTGAACTTGGCATTTTAAATCTAATACAATCACACAAGATGCCCAAGATTCATGGATCTCTTACCATGTGTATCCTGATCTTACCTCCAAATCCACCCCCCCTGTCTCCTGAAAATCATTCATAATGTCCCTAGAACTCAAGATACTTGTGGAAACATTACGAACTGGATATAATTTTCCTTGTAGACAAAGTTCACATTCTTGCAGAAATGGTGATGGGGGGATAATGGTATAACATGAATGAGATTGTTACACAAATTGATGTGCAAAATAAACTAGAGAAGTCTGAGGTAGGAGCTCCAGCCCACGTGTATCAGCTATAAAGAATATGAATGTTCCTGAGATCCCAAGAAATAGTAACATTGGTGACATCAGTATAAAAGTGCCAAACCTGCCTTCTTTTAAATAAAAAAAAAATTGAAAAGGCCATTTCCAGATAAAATCCAGGGGGAAAAGCCATCCAAGTTTACCATGCAGTTGTTTACCCAAAATAAAGGAGGAGAGTCTTAACTTTTGCTTTTGGATTTAAGTTAGGGTACTATATAGAAGTTGTATAAAATCAGTATGGAAGTTCAATGTTGCTTTTCTTGTTCAGTGTTTCAAAAAGTGTTTAAGACATTTCTTTAAATTATGTACAATCCAAGATGTTGGTGTTTTGTAGGGATCACAAGAACAGCATTCCATAATTCTTTCTATTATTTGTCACAATTGTAATTTAAAGAATGAAGAATGTACTGTATGAAAACATTGTGACCTTTTTCTCTTAGTTTAAATAAACTCCAAGGTAACTGGACTTCTAAAGCTTTAAAAAATAAAAAAATATATTTTCATGTTTTTTGGAAATTTTTATAGTCTTACTTGCTATTAATTTTTAGTTTATGCATTTAATTTTTAGTTATTGTTATTTGATGGATGTGTCCTTGTTAACTGTATCCTTAAGAAACAATAGTGATGATTGAGATTTTACTTTTGATATTTTATCTTATTACAACCCATTCGGGAAATGGCAAGTTATTGTTTTTATTTTCCTAATCCAGTACTTTTCTTCTGCTACATGTTAATAAATGGCTCCTTTAGACTATTGATTGCTACTATCTGCAACCTACATTTATCACAGCTGCATCACTGTTTTCTATTGCACAGTAATTTGCTCCTCATTTATTTCATTTTGTAACACACAAAAACTAAAAATCATAAATGCCTGGTAATCGGAGACCAAATAGGGTGCATATTTAACGTGATATTGTTTTTTATAACCATTTTATTCAAAAAATAAACAGATATAAAATATAGGTATTATTAACAGAGGAACAAAATTTTTAAAAATAGGGTTAAATGACTGAAAATGAAATGTTCCAAGGTATTTACCACTGATGATAAAAAGCAAACTAACAATATTTCTCTATTTTAACATCCTTTATAATATGCTGCCAAATATATTGAGGTTTGCCAGGTTGGCCCAATTCCACTTACTTCTCATTCCTTACTCTGTGGCTTTTTCCTTCGAGTCATTGAGTTAGCCCCATCCTTCTAATTTTGCTTAAGTTAGCCAAGGTTAGGTCCTGTTGATTGCAGCCAAAGAAATCTTGACACACAGGGTTTTCAGACCATCAACATTCAATCATTATTTTACATGTTATGTGCTAAATATTTTGTTAATTTTTATGTGATATTCAAAAATAAATAGAGCATACATTTTAAGGAACTTAGAGATTTTAAGTATAAATTTGTATAACGAGCATTTGAATCATAATACTTCAGACAAAATTCTAAAAGATTTTTGACAAAATTCCTAAACCATTGTTCATAATGAAAGCCTATGAACAAAAGATTCATAATGAAAATTTAGGCATATACTAATATTATATTCAACCACTTACCTTTTCATCTATTTTCCAGGGAAAAACTAAAGAAAAGGGAAAAGAAAAAGGACTAAAGTTCATCGTTAAATATCATCAAATTAGATTCACTTGAATATGGTAAGTTACTGGATTATATGACCTTTCCTTTCTAAACTATTATCAAAACCCATTATCTGAGTTTTCACTGTTCTACAAATCGTTAATTATTCTAAGCAAAATTAATATCCTCAATTACTACATGATTGAAATATATGGAAAGTCAGATAACTTGTAGAATTAGGGAAGAAAATCTAAGTTAGGTATGAGTAACTTAAATAGCTTGGCTGAGCATTCAAGAAGCACTCTCATAACATTCAAGATAAAATATTCATCCTTTAAAGTCCACAAACTGGATCTTCAACTATTTGGATTTTTCAGGTTCTCAACCCAAATTGAGCTGATGTTAACTAAACTCACAAGAGATTGATAAATAAATCAAATTTCCAATATATTAATTTACTCTAGTGATCACATTTCTAGCTAAAGCAGCTCACTTCCTGGTATTTGAACTATATAAGAAAATTAATTATTGATCAAAAGCTCACCTGATGACCATGGAATGAAGGAATAGAGAAGCAGATACCATCAAGAGAGATTTTATCTATTTCTTGAAGAAACCCAGTAAATTATTCTTACCTCACACAGCAGAGAACACTATCAAGGGGCCAAATTTCTCATATTCCCCCAAATTATTTCTTATTTCTGAGCAGTGATGAACCCATACTGCTGAGTTTTGCTTCTGTTAAATCTGTTTTTCTTATTCTATCCATTTCTCTATTGACAGTTTCACTCTTTTGACATGTTATTATCACCGAGCATGCTGTATATATTGAGTTGTTTATATAAACAGAACACATTAAATATTCTCCTGCTTTTTTTAATGATTAGCTTTCAGAGGTTTACCTGAACTTTGAGTTATTGAAAGGAATCTCTTTCCACCCCAGCAGACTATTTTATCTTTCTTCGACCTCAGATCTTCCATTTCATCTCACACATGAAAATTGGTAATCTATTCATAACTCACATTGTCATGCCCAGGATAAAGCCACCATTACTCTCCTGGAAATATAGGTCAAAAATATAAGATATTTTTCATTATTCTTTCTGTCTTTATATCTTCCATTCACAGTCATCAATTCCTTTTGTGCAATATTTTGTGTTCTGTCTTTTCCATTCTAATTTTCACTGCCCTGGTTGGAATCTTTTTGTATTTGTGCTTGACTACAATAGTTATTTATTCATTCATTTTTCCAGTCATTCAACATATATTTTCTTGAGTTTCTACTATGTGCCAGTCACCGGTCTGAGGATATAGCAGAGATAGACATAAAGGAATCTGAGCTCTTGGGACATTCTACTGTAGGAACACAATAAACTATAACTAGTAAGTCAATAAGTGTACTGGTATGCTACAAATACTTAGAAAAAATAAAATAGGGCAATAGGTAAGAATGGAGTGAGGAAGAATCACTGTGGTCTTTCAGATTGATAATCAGGGGAGACCTTTCTGAAGTGAAATTTAAGCAGAGACTGGAGTGATGTGCAAGAGCAGAGGGATGGGGAAATATGAGTGAATGAATAGTCTCTCAAAAATTGGAGAAGATAAAGGGGAAGATGTTGGGAAGTTTGAAAAAAAGACAAAAGGCAGGGTTGCTGAAGTGGACTGTAAGACAGGGAAAACTGGAAATACGGCTTAAGAGATAGGCAGGAGCCAGTTGATGGAGGGCCCTGTAGGTCATAGTAAAAATTTGGATTTTATTCTGTAGGTATGGGAAATCACTGGAGTGCTGTGAATCCTAAAAGAACACCATGAAATGATCCTTCCGACGGCTGTTCGGAGATGATTGGATTTAGGATAACTTTTGGAGGTAGAATCAGTAGGACTTGATAATGAAATGGAATGTAAGATAAAAATAGAGGACACTGAGGCTTCTAGTCTGAGAAACTGGGGCAGTATATTGTCATTTATTAAGGTGAGAATGAATAAAGGAGACCATAAATTTAATTTAGAAAAATTACGTAGATACGTTTTACAGATTCTCATTCAGTAATGTAAATACAACAAAGACATTCTAGCATATTATCTTCATTTAGTGTGGTCAACTTTTGTTTTAAGGTTTCTTTTTTATTTATTTTAGATGGAGAGAGTATGTGTGCAGAGGGGAGGGGGGGCAGAGGGAGAGGGAGAGAGTCTTAAGCATTTTTGCAGAGCTCAACCCAGAGCTCGATCTCACAACCCTGAGATCAGGACCTGAGATCACAACCTGAGCTGAAAACAAGAGTCTGACGCCTAACTGCCTGTGCCTCCCAGGTACCCCTAGTGTGGTTAACTTTTAATTTCAGGGTTTAGCCACAAAGTCATAAACCGGAGACTAAGAAGCAGTTAGAAATGCATCAGGCATCCTGTGCTTGAACACTGAATAAGAATCTGGAATTCAAATTATAAGTTAAGTAGAAACTTACTTTTTAGAAACACTAGAGGAATATATCTTCTGTAACTCTCTCATTTTGCCCCATGAAAGAACAATAATAAATGCATTGGCGAAAGAGCATTGGTATATTTTATAAATGCTGCAATGATGATAATGTGAATGATGTGCTATTGAAATGGGCTACCTTAACTCAAGAGGATGTTGGGATTTTGGGGTGGCACGGCCTAGAATCAGCATTTGATTCTCCCAAACAAAGAAGGTAAGGCCCTTAATATCCAGCGGAGGCTGGAGAAAGATTATGAAAACACTTTGGCAGGATTCTTTGGTGGGGGCTAACAGATCATGAGAGATTAGGACCAAAACATATGACTAAGTCTCTAAATTCCTATTTATCTGTATGACAAAAAGTTCCATATCTGCCCTTACTTGATCTACAAGGTATACTAAATAAACTTGTGAGCAGAACTTCCTATCATGGAATGAATACACACTGACTACAATTCCATGAGGTTGGGCATAATCAGCAACATTACTTCATCAATTAGAAGTGGCGTATTCCAAAAAAGGGTTTCCAGTGTTCTGAAAACATGAAGAAAGTTTTGTAAGCAAATGATTCAGAATTCTACTGGCCTATTTCTATATAATGTTATTCCCTCAACATATGGCAACATGGGGTGTTCTCTGAAATGACCAAGGAGGGAAAAATGTTACAGCCAATGGCTCCCCTAATATGCTAATATGAGTCAGAATTGAATTGCTCTGGAGTTACTGAGCTAGACTCAGAAGTGTTCCTGAAAGCCTATCGAAAAGATAAATTCTCCCAGGGGGCAGAATATCAATCAGTATATCTTGTGGTCACTTTGCATTAAAAAAGAGACAACATGAAGTTAAGTTCTACTTCTATACGACAAGTGGCTAACAGTATCATCCATCAGCTACTAGGATACTTAAAAAGATCAGGGTTGAAGGTTCTGTGATAATAAAGGTTGAGGGAAATGCATAGTAGAGAACTCAGAATGAGAAATGAGGGCAGATGTTAAAATATCAGTGCCTCTCTGCTGGCTCCCTGAAGGGTCCTACCACAAGGAGTGAACTGCGGGCACATTCTACATGAATGATAAGCTCTTTCCCTAGCTCCCCAATGGTTGCTCAATGTAAATACAGGCTAGTTAATGATAGTTTAGTGATACTAAATTAATAGTAGTTTGGTGAGTTAAGGATGGGCTTAAAACTTTTCATTGGTTTTCAGCTAATATAAATCATAATAGTAACAGACATGAGCTGATTAGAATCCTACATTTTAGTGGGAAACACAGGCGCTAAATACACAATTACACACTTATAAAATTACAAATCAAGAAAAGTGTTATAAAAATTATAGGATTCTAAGAATAAATTTTAATTCAGCTCTCCAGCATCATTCACCAGTCCTTAACTCTTGCTATATTAAACATAGGCACTGCCACCAACAGACACGTGCACACACATATAGTTAACCAATGCTTTCCTCTCTGTTCACTTATCATCGTACATCTGTGATTCATTTCATTACAGCATAATTGCTGATTTATCTGTCCTAACCCCCCTAGAGGACAGGGATTGTATTTAAACTTTGAACCCCATGCCCAGTGCATGCTGCATAGTCAAGTACTTGGGATACTCTTCTCCAATATTCAGTTGTTGAAGATTCAGTTCAAGTGTCAGTTAATCCAGAAGACTTCAGTGATCTCTGTGAATCTCTTTGAAATGTAACATTCTACAGTAAAAAAAAAAAATCTATGGTTGTCTTGTCTAACTTTTCATATTTGTTTTCATATTACTTTTATCTCACTGTTCACTGTGTTTCACATTTTACATGTGTTTTTTTTTTCTCATATAGAAGAAACCACATGCCAGTATTCCAATTGTCTATACATTTACTGGGTCAGTACCTTTCACTGAATGTCTATTATGAGAAAACAAAGACCCAAAGTTAATTAAATCCCGAAATCTCAAAGTCAGTGAGAGGCAGAACCAATAGTCAAGTCTAAGTCTGTCTGACTTCAAAGCCAAACTCTTTACTATACAATACTGCCTTATTTTGAGCTGCAAAATGCCTGAAAAGTAAGATCTAAAAATTACTTGTAGATTCATTGTTCACTCACTTTTAACTCTCAGAATGACTCAGAGGACTCATTGTAATGCAAGGAACAGGGGAACAGCAGGCAAGGTTTTCTTAGGAGGCCAGATTCTGTCCCTAGAAGGCTATGCCTCCTTGGCCAAATCAAAAGCTCTTTGGGTGCTTAAGTTACCAGATGATTTTAGACTAAAAAATGCTAAAACTTGCTGAGAAAGTGAATATCTGTTACAAGGAAAATTTAGATTTTTTAATTATACATTTTATATGTTATTACTCAATTTAATCAATGATTCTTTTCATTTTCAGAAACTTTCCAACATACAAAATCAGTGTTTTAATATAAAAAACACTTTTTACTGATTTAGATCACAATCTGCTCTGTTCATTTTAGTATAGACTACTTATGACACCAAAATATCTTTCCACACCAACAATTGAAAAAGGAAATTAAAAACAATGACTGAATATGTTTTAAGAAATGTTGAGCAGCAGGTTCTTTTTGAAAGAAAAAAATCATTTTCCAAAGATGTACTTTTCTCCAAAGAAAAGAGACATTGTTTCCAAAGTACCAATTTCCTTGTAAGACAATTTGGAGGAAGCTGTTTTTACCATGGTGACAAAATCAAGATGCAGATTACTTCATCAGAAGAAGGCAATTTTCCATAATCAGCTAGCTCAGAACACTCAGGGTATGTTACATTGAATTTTTGATACAAAGCTACTTTTGTAGGTGTTGGGGAGTGTTTTTATTCTTACTCAAGGCTTCAGAAGGATAAGAACTCACTAAACTGATGAATAATCTTTAGGCAAAACAAATGTAACTGCCATAACAAGAAAGTTATCATTATATATTTTTTAGGAGTTTGTGAACTAAAATTCATTACAAAGAGTGTAGTGGCTTTTAAAAAGGAAGTGCTGAAATTAATATTAAAAATGGTAGCATGCAGATGGGGGGTTGTGGCTGTCTCACTGCTGCTTTCTGGTGATACCACATCCCGCAGCCAAGTGTGACCTCCAAGTTCCTAACTACTCTTGCCTTTAGATTAAGACAATTTCATACTCTTTTGGTCATTCATAATAAATATGTGTACAGTTGTATTAAAGCATAAAAATAGCCTTGATTAAGATGTTAAAGACATCTGGAACCATGTAGCAACCAACATTTCCTACTTTAATCACAGCTCTACATTTCTCCCCTTGCTGTGGTCTACTGTTGGGAAAGAGGTCTGGTTAACTTTTTCTTCTGACTTGCCTTGTGTTTCCCCCAGGTCTCTCTCATCTTGCCCACTCAGGGTCAAAATGTTGGGAAGACAGAGAAAGGGGAATCTGGTAGGAATGTTCTTGATTCAGCAGAACTGTGAATGTGGTCTTATGCTCTTTAAGCTTTGCATATTTTTATTGGTGATTGTGTGGGGAGGGAGGGGAGAATCTCTCAGTTACAAGTTCAAGACCTAGATGGCTCATTTTCTTTGGCCATGCAGCTTCCGCCTTGGTCCTTCGTTTTTCAGTGGAGTTCTTACTCCACATAGACTCTCTTTAGTGGTCCTATTGCTCTTCTGGCTGCCCTATCCAATGATTTGAAATGATTTTGGTTCAGCTGTCTTGAATGTATCAGCCTAAAGGCATAGAATCACTTTGCCCCCAAGCTTTCTGGTATAGGCTGATTCTAACAGAGCAGCAAAATCTCCTTTGCTCTAAGAACAAAACTGAAAGTAAAATCAACTCTGCTTTTAGCTTTTCCATTTTGAAATTAGACATCAGTTGCCTAACTCTTGAGGACATATGTCAGGCTTTCTTAGCCATCCCTTTGAAGGTTCTTTTATTAGTTATAAGGTTGGGTCAGGTACTCCTTACCCAAAATGGAAGTACTCAGAGAAGAGTGCTTTTGAAATCCCTGATTCTGCCCTTTCTTGATATTTAATCTTTTAACCATTTTATATCTTTAATAAGGTGAAGGGATTTTAGATTTGTGAAATTAGTTTGCAAAATTTTCTATGAAAATTTATGTTTTATCTACTTATCTTAGTGACTCAATCCAAACTTCCAATTTTGCATTTATACTAAAGGATATCACATTCTACTAAGTGTTTTTATTCCAATATTGTGATAACACTTCAAGAAAAGTGATCTTACCTTAGTAACCAGATTTTAACTTCTTGAGAGAGTTAATATGACTAGACTAACAAAAAATAAGAGGAATGTACCTATAGGCCATATATGGGATCAATGTGGTACTTTTGAATTTCTTCTCCTCCATTTTCAGTCTACACATCCTATCCTAGTACTAACCAGCCCCGACCCTACTTAGCTTCCGAGATCAGATGAGATTGGGCTCGTTCAGGGTCTTATGGCCGTAGACTCAGTCTACATATCCTAAAAGTGACTGGTAAGAAAGGTTATCTTTTCTGTCAACTTTGTTAAAAGTAACCATAAACTGGCAATGGAAAGATAAACCTTGGTATATGAAACTTAACTAATTTATCAGGGAAATGCAAATCAATACCACAAAAAGATACTACCTCGCACTTGTAAGAATTGCTACTATCAGAAAATGAGAGAAATAGCATTGGCAAAGATCTGAAGGAAAGGAAACCCTTGTACACTGTTGATGGCAATGTAAATTGGTATAGTCATTATGGAAAAGAATATGAAGATTTCCTCAAATAATTAAAAATACAACTATTATATGATCCAGCAGATGCACTTCTGGGTATACATCTGAAAGAAATGAAATCATAATCTCAAAGATATCTGCCCTTATATGTTCATTTTCCCATTATTTACAATAGCCAAGATGTGAAAACATATACATATATGCTTACATATATGTATATAAAACATTTTGTCTCTATGTATATCAGATTTTTCTTTATACACACAGTGTGTATATATACATATGAACACAAAATATATGTATATACATATATATGTAAAATGTATACATACACAGAAGGGAATATTATTCAACCTTGAAAAAGAATGAAATCCTGGTTTTGGGGACAACATGGATTAAGCTGGAGGACATTATGCTAAGTGAAAATAAGCCAGATGCTGAGAGACAAGTACTGCATGATCTCATTTATATGTAGAATAAAAAAATGTCAAATGCATAGAATCAGAGAATAGCATGGTGGTTGCCAGGGGCTGAGGGATGGGCAAATGGGGAGATGTTGGTCAAAGCAGTAGAGTTTCAGTAAAGCAAGATAAGTAAGTTCTGGAGATCTAATGTACAACAGTGTGACTATAGTTAATAATATTGTATTGTATACTTGAAATTTGCTGAGAGTAGATCTTAAATGTTCTCCCCAACCACACAAAAAAATGGTAACTGTTATGAGGTGATGGGTATGCTAATTACCTTGAGTGCGGTGAACATTTCACAATGTTTATATGTATAAAAACATCACGTTGTACATCTTAAAATCATTCAGTTTTTGATTGCCACCTATACTTAAATAAAGTTGAAACCGAAGTACCCTCTGTCTCCTGCTCTGAATTGGTTGGAAAATTAAGTGCGTAGTGCTCAGAGTATACCAAAGGATTCCATTATTTGAACCTGTTATATGATTATATTTATGGTACTACTATGCAGTGTTTTGGCACATACCATTTTATTGTTAATCTTCTCCATTTTTGTTCTTCAAAATATTATAGTGTTCATTATTTATCTCTAAATACTCCCTTGAAAAACTGTTCTAGTTCACACACACACACACACACACACACACACACACACACACACAGTTTAAAATGGCAAGAGCTATTTGGCAGAGCAGTCTCTGCTGTTTCTATTTATTTCAAAGAGAATTAAAAAGCTTAGACAAAACAAATGACAAAGTGTATTTGGGACTCTGAGGGGTTTCTGAAAAATTTATAAACTGGAATCATTTATTTAGTGGTCCTTAGAGGAACTACAATTCAATTCAATTAAAGAATGCGTGGGGAGGTTCCCGGTCAATAATTTGGGCTCTAGACAACCCCAAAACCTCTCCTCATCAGAATGACGAGAAGGAGAAGTCTCCCCCAGCAAAGAAAAGACAATGAGTCTGTGGCCTCTGCCACAGAAATAATGGATATGGATGTAACCAAATTATCAGAAATGGAATTCAGAGTAACAACGGTCAAGATGATGAGTAGACTTGAAAAAAGTATTAATGAAAATGTTACTGAGAATATAGAATCCCTAAGGGCAGAAATGAGAGCGAATCTGGCAGAAATTAAAAATTCTATGAGCCAAATGCAGTCAAAACTAGAGGCTCTGACAGCCAGGGTCACCGAGGCAGAGGAACGCATAAGTGAATTGGAGGATGGGTTAGTAGAAGAAAAAATGAAAATAGAAGCTGGACTTAAAAAAATCCATGCCCATGAAAGTAGGTTATAGGAGATTACTGACTCAATGAAATGATCCAATGTCAGAATCATCGGCATCCCCGAGGGGGTGGAGAAAAACAGAGGTCTAGAAGAAATATTTGAACAAATTGTAGCTGAAAACTTCCCTAATCTAGCAAGGGAAACAAACATTCATGTCCAAGAGGCAGAGAGGACCCCTCCCAAGCTCAATCACGACACACCTATGCCACATCATGTCATAGTGCAATTCGCAAGTATTAGATCCATGGATACAGTATTGAAAGCAGCCAGGGCAAAGAAATTTCTCACATACCAAGGCAAAGGTATCAGAATTATGTCAGACCTGTCTACACAGACCTGGAATGAGAAAAGGGGGGGGCATTTTTAAAGCTCTTTCAGAGAAAAACATGCAGCCAAGGATCCTTTATCCAGCAAGGCTGTCATTCAGAATTGATGTAGAAATAATAACCTTCCAGAATCGCCAGTCATTAACCAATTTCATAACCACAAAACCAGCCCTACAGGAGATATTAAGGGAGGTTCTATAAAGGTAAAAAGGCCCCAAGAGTGATACAGAACAGAAAGTCACAATCTATAGAAACAAAGACTTTACTGGCAACATGGCATCATTAAAATCATATCTCTCAATACTCAGTCTCAACGTAAATGGCCTGAATGCTCCCATAAAACACCAGAGGGTTGAAGATTGGATAAAAAGAAATGACCCATCCATTTGCTATCTACAAGAGACTCATTCTGAACCCAAAGATACATTCAGACTGACAGTAAAGGGATGGCGTACCATCTTTCACACAAATGGACCTCAAAAGAAAGCCAGGGTAGCAATTCTCATATCAGATAGATTGGATTTTAAACTAAAGACTATAGTTNCTGGGGTAGCAATTCTCATATCAGGCAGATTGGATTTTAAACTAAAGACTACAGTTAGAGACACAGAAGGGCACTATATTATTCTTAAAGGATGTATCCAACAAGTGGATATGACAATTATAAATATATATGCCCCCAACAGGGGAGCAGCAAGATACACAAGCCAACTCTTAACCAGAATAAAGAGACATATAGATAAACATACATTAATATTAGGGGACCTCAACACCCCACTATCAGAAATAGACAGAACACCCTGGCAAAAACTAAGCAAAGAATCAAAGGCTTTGAATGCCATACTCGACGAGTTGGACCTCATAGATATATATAGAACACTACACCCCAGAACCAAAGAATACTCATTCTATTCAAATGCCCATGGAACATTCTCAAGAATAGATCATGCTCTGGGACACAAAACAGGTCTCAGCCAATACCAAAAGATTGAAATTATCCCCTGCATATTCTCAGACCACAACGCTCTGAAATTGGAACTCAACCACAAGGAAAAACCTGGAAGAAACTCAAACACTTGGAGGCTAAGAACCATCCTGCTCAAGAATGACTCGATAAACCAGGAAATCAAAAAACAAATTAAACAATTTATGGAGACCAACGAGAATGAATACACAACGGTCCAAAACCTATGGGATACTGCAAAGGCAGTCCTAAGGGGGAAATACATAGCCATCCAAGCCTCACTCAAAAGAATAGAAAAATCTAAAATGCAGTTTCTATATTCTCACCTCAAGAAACTGGAACAGCAACAGAGGGACAGGCCTAACCCACTGACAAGGAAGGAGTTGACCAAGATTAGAGCAGAAATCAATGAATTAGAAACCAGAAGCACAGTAGAGCAGATCAACAGGACTAGAAGCTGGTTCTTTGAGAGAATCCATAAAATTGATAGACCACTGGCAAAACTTGTCCAAAAACAAAGAGAAAGGACTGAGATTATTAAAATTATGACTGAAAAGGGAGAGGTCACGACCAGCACCATTGAAATTGCAAGGATTATTAGAAACTTTTATCAACAGCTATATGCCAAAAAACTAAACAATCTGGAAGAGATGGAGGCCTTCCTGGAAACCTATAAACTACCAAGACTGAAACAGGAAGAAATAGATTTCTTAAATAGGCCAATTAACTATGAAGAAATTGAGTCAGTGATAAACAACCTTCCAAATAATAAAACTCCAGGCCCAGACGGTTTTCCTGGGGAATTCTACCAAACATTCAAAGAAGAAATAATACCTATTCTCCTAAAGCTATTTCAAAAAATAGAAACAGAAGGAAAGCTACCAAACTCATTCTATGAGGCTAATATTACCTTGATCCCCAAACCAGGCAAAGACCCCCTCAAAAAGGAGAATTACAGACCGATTTCTCTAATGAATATGGATGCCAAAATCCTCAACAAGATCCTTGCTAATAGAATCCAACAGTACATTAAAAGGATTATCCATCATGACCAAGTGGGATTCATACCTGGGATGCAAGCATGGTTCAACACTCGCAAATCAATCAATGTGATACATCATATCAACAAGAAAAGACTCAAGAACCATATGATCCTCTCAATTGATGCAGAAAAAGCATTTGACAAAATACAGCATCCTTTCCTGATTAAAACCCTTCAGAGTGTAGGAATAGAGGGTACATTTCTCAATCTCATAAAAGCCATCTATGAAAAGCCTACTGCAAGCATTATTCTCAATGGGGAAAAGCTGGAAGCCTTTCCCTTAAGATCAGGAACACGACAAGGATGCCCACTCTCGCCACTATTATTCAACATAGTACTAGAAGTCCTTGCAACAGCAATCAGAAGACAAAAAGGGATCAAAGGTATCCAAATCGGCAAAGAAGAAGTCAAACTGTCTCTCTTTGCAGATGACATGATACTCTATATGGAAAACCCAAAGGAATCCACTCCCAAACTATTAGAAGTTATAGAACAATTCAGTAAGGTGGCAGGATACAAAATCAATGCCCAGAAATCAGTTGCATTTCTATACACGAATAACGAGACTGAAGAAAGAGAAATTAGGGAATCCATCCCATTTACAATAACACCAAAAACCATACGTTACCTTGGAATTAACTTAACCAGAGACGTAAAGGACCTATATGCTAGAAACTATAGATCACTTTTGAAAGATATTGAGGAAGACATAAAAAGATGGAAAAATATTCCATGCTCATGGATTGGAAGAATTAACATAGTTAAAATGTCCATACTACCCAGAGCAATCTACACTTTCAATGCTATCCCGATCAAAATACCGAGGACATTTTTCAAAGAACTGGAACAAATAGTCCTTAAATTTGTATGGAACCAGAAAAGGCCCCGAATCTCCAAGGAACTGTTGAAAAGGAAAAACAAAGCTGGGGGCATCACAATGCCGGATTTCGAGCTGTACTACAAAGCTGTGATCACAAAGACAGCATGGTACTGGCACAAAAACAGACACATCGACCAATGGAACAGAATAGAGAACCCAGAAATGGACCCTCGGCTCTTTGGGCAACTAATCTTTGATAAAGCAGGAAAAAACATCCGGTGGAAAAAAGACAGTCTCTTCAATAAATGGTGCTGGGAAAATTGGACAGCTACATGCAAAAGAATGAAACTTGACCACTCTCTCACACCATACACAAAAATAAACTCCAAATGGATGAAAGACCTCAATGTGAGACAGGAATCCATCAAAATTCTAGAGGAGAACATAGGCAACAACTTCTATGACATCGGCCAGAGCAACCTTTTTCACGACACATCGCCAAAGGCAAGAGAAATAAAAGATAAAATGAACTTATGGGACTTTATCAGGATAAAGAGCTTCTGCACAGCCAAGGAAACAGTCAAAAAAACTAAGAGACAGCCCACGGAATGGGAGAATATATTTGAGAAAGAAACTACAGATAAAAGACTGGTATCCAAGATCTACAAAGAACTTCTCAAACTCAATACACGAGAAGTTCTCAAACTCAATTAAAAATGGGCAGAAGATATGAACAGACACTTTTCCAATGAAGACATACAAATGGCTAACAGACACATGAAAAAATGTTCAAAATCATTAGCCATCAGGGAAATTCAAATCAAAACCACACTGAGATACCACCTTACGCCAGTTAGAATGGCAAAGATAGACAAGGCAAGAAACAACAATTGTTGGAGAGGATGTGGAGAAAGGGGATCCCTCCTACATTGTTGGTGGGAATGCAAGTTTGTACAACCACTCTGGAAAACAGTGTGGAGGACCCTTAAAAAGTTATAAATTGAACTACCCTATGACCCAGCCATTGCACTACTGGGTGTTTACCCCAAAGATACAGACGTAGTAAAGAGAAGGGCCATATGCACCCCAATGTTCATAGCTGCATTGTCCACAATAGCCAAATCATGGAAGGAGCCGAGATGCCCTTCAACAGATGACTGGATTAAGAAGCTGTGGTCCATATATACAATGGAATATTACTCAGCTATCAGAAAGAACGAATTCTCAACATTTGCTGCAACATGGACGGCACTGGAGGAGATAATGCTAAGTGAAATAAGTCAAGCAGAGAAAGACAATTATCATATGATTTCTCCTCATCTATGGAACATAAGAACTAGGATGATCGGTAGGGGAAGAAAGGGATAAAGAAAGCGGGGGTAATCAGAAGGGGGAATGAAACATGAGAAACTATGTACTATGAGAAACAAACTGAGGGCCTCAGAGGGGAGGGGGGTGTGGGAATGGGATAGACTGGTGATGGGTAGTAAGATGTGCACGTATTGCATGGTGCACTGGGTGTTATATGCAACTAATGTATAATCGAACTTTACATCGGAAACCGGGGATGTACTATATGGTGACTAACATAATATAATAAAAAATCATTAAAAAATAATAGATAAATAAATAAAATGTAAAGTTTACTTACAAAAAAAATTAAAAATAAAACAAAAACAAAAACAAAACAAACAAACAAAAAAGAATGCATGGCGAAATATGTCTAAAATTGCAATTTGAAAACTCATTCCCAAAAATGTATCTGGAGCAATTTTCATACCACTGGAAAAAAGAAAAAGAAAAGAAAAGAAAACCACACAAATAGGGTTGATTTCAGTTTATACTGTTTTTTTCCTCATAACTCTAGAAATCCAGATAAAATTCAGTATTGTAGCAGTAATTATTGAACATTTTTGCAGAAGGCATGTGATATTTTATATCTCAGCAATCAGATACTTAAAAAAATTTCTATTTAAGGAAATTTTTTAAGGAAAAAATAGTTGAATATTTGTATGTTTCAATATACAATATACAATGATTATGCTCCTACTTTAACTGCTGTCAGTACAGTGAAATCTGCCTTTTCCTTAAAATAATAAAAACTAGAAAATTAGCTATGTTTCTCAGAAAATACCCCCATTTCAATAACAATCATTAGAAAAGAAAACCCCAAACCAAGGAAAATAAATCAGCCATTTTTACTGTACTATTTGAAATCAAAAATTACTATAAAAATTATGTAATAATTATTTTATGCAAAAATTTTAGTAATAAAATGGAAGACACCTGACCAATTTTCATATGATTCCTGCTGAAATATGGTGGCTATATCAAATAAAATGAAAGACTATACTTCTTATGTTTATTTATAATTTAGTAGTATCCTAGTCTTAAAAATATTACTGCTACCATATTTATATTTATCTGTGTCTCCTCCACTCTGGATGACCTCCACAATGCCTTTTTTTGAAGTATGTAAAATCCCAGGGAATATATACCACAGACGACACACTCACCACACACACACTATGGAAACACTGAAAGTAAGGGAATACTAACTATAAACAAGTCAAATATTAACAAATGAAAGAAAATGTAGCTTTGATAATATTAAATGAATTGTTAAAATTATGTGGTAAGGAGAAAATAGACAGTAGCCAAGCATAAGGAGAACTGGGCTTTCACATAAAAAAAAAGATTAAAGTTATAACTATTTAAAAGTTTAAAACGTTATTGAAGTAATTATATGCATGGAAATCAAAACTTTAAAATTTTAGAAATATAGGAGCATGTTTTGTAAATTAACATCTTTGATTTTGCATATATTTCTGAGCCTGTTTAGCAGATTTCGGTAATGCATATGGTGGTGGAACTTCAACAGTTATCTAAACTTCAACCTTCTCTTTAAAATGGTTATAATATTAATATGTAATAAGGTAAATCTGTATAATTGGAGACCTTGAATTTTAAAATCTTATTTAAAATGGAAGCCTTATACAAGTATTAACCATTGTTTTCCCGGTGATGATTCTATACATATAAACTCATTGTCAACTTTGGATTTTTCTTGTCTATTTCCAGTAATAATTTGCAGCTTTTTAGAGCCCCATAATTCTTCTTGTTCATCTTTAGGCCTTCTTCCACCAACTTGATGACTAAATTTTTTAGAAACCTAAAATTCATTCTGTATTCTCCCTTTAAGTTCATGTTACAAATTGGTCTTCATGCTGTGGGCATTTGCCTTGCTTAATGACTCCTTTTTGCATTTCTTTTTAAATTTTTGATTACATTACACTTAACATACAGTGTAATATTAGTTTTATGTGTATAATATAGTGATTCAGTAATTCTATACATTACTCAGCGCTCATCATGATCAGTGTACTTTAGTCCCCTTCACGTATTTCATCAACTACCCCCTCTTTGGTAATCAAAAGTTTGTTCTTTATAGTTAAGGATCTGTTTTTTTTATTTGTCTCTTTTTTCCTTTGTTCATTTGTTTTGTTTTATTTCTTAAATTCCACATGTGAGTGAAATCATGTAGTATTTATCGTTCTCTCACTGACTTATTTTGCTTAGCATCTCTAGATCCACCCATGTTGCAAGTGGCAAGATTTCATTCTTTTTCATGGCTAAGTAATATTCCTGTGTGTGTGTGTGAGATTATGTGTGTGTGTGTATATATATATATGTATATGTGTGTGTGTGTGTATATATATATGCATATATATATGCATATATATATATATATGTATATATATAGGCAAATTATGGAAGCAGTTGTAATGTCCATGGATAGATGAATGGATAAAGAAGTGATACACGCACACACACACACACACATATATATCATTATATATACCATTGTAACAATGCTGCAGTAAACATAGGGGTCCATATATCTTTTTTAATTAGTGTTTTTGTATTCTTTGTATAAATATTCAGTAGTGGAATTACTGGATTATACACTAATTCTGTTTTTAACTTTTGGAGTAAACACCATACTGTTTTCCACAGTGGCTGCCTCAGTTTGCATTCCACTCTTTCTGACCACAATTCTATGAAACTAGAAATCAACCACAAGAAAAAGTCTGGAAAGACCACAAATACATGAAGGTTAAACAACATGCTATTAAACAATGAGTGGGTCAACTAAGAAATCCAAGAAGAAATAAAAAAAAAATACATGGAAACAAATGAAAATGAAAACACTCAGTCCAAAACCTTTGGGATTCAGCAAAAGCGGTCCTAAGAGGGAAGTATATAGCAATACAGGCCTATCTTAGGAAGAAAGAAAAATCTCAAATAACCTAATCTTGTACCTAAAGAAACTAGAAAAAGAACAAAAACAAAGCCTAAACCAGCAGAAAGACAGAAAAAATAAAGATTAGAGCAGAAATAAATCAAATTGAAACTAAAAAAGAAACAAAACAAAAACACAAAAAAACAATAGAACAGATTAATGAAACAAGGAGCTCTTTCTTTGAAACAATTAATGAAATGGATAAACCTCTAGTCAGACTTATCAAAAAGAAAAGAGAAAGGACCCAAATAAATAAAATCACACATGGAAGGGAGGACAAATAACAAACAATACCACGAAAGTATAAACAATGATAAGAGAATATTATAAAAAACTATATGCCAACAAACTGGACAATCCAGAGGAAGTGGATAAATTCCTGGAAACATATGAACTACCAAAACTGAAACAAGAAGAAATAGAAAACTTGAACATATCAATAACCAAAAAAATTTGAATCAGTATCAAAAAACTCTCAACAAACAAAAGACCAGGACCAGATGGCTTCATAGGCGAATTCTTTTTTTTTTTTTTTAATGTGCAGTTTGGTCCTGTAAAGTACAGAATTAATTTTTAAGGTAGTGTTCAGTGATTCATTAGTTGTGTTTAACCCCAGTGCTCATCACAACACATGCCCTCCTCAATACCCATCACCCAGCTACTCCATCCCCCCACTCCCCTCCCCTCTGAAACCCTCAATTTGTTTCCCAGAGTCCATTGTCTCTCATGGTTTATCTCTCTCTTTGATTTGTCTCCCTTCAGTTTTCTCTCCCTTCACCTATGGTCCTCCGTGCTATTCCTTATGTTCCACCTATGTGTGAAACCATATGATAATTGTCTTTCTCTGCTCTACTTATTTCACTTAGCCTAATCCACTCCCATTCCATCCATGTCGATGCAAATGGTGGGTATTCATCCTTTCTGATGGCTGAATGATATTCCATTGTATATATGTACCACATCTTCTTTATCCATTCATCTGTTGAAGGGCATCTTGCTCCTTCCACAGTTTGGCCATTGTGGACATTGCTGTTATGAACGCTGGGGTGCATGTGCCCCTTCTTTTCACTACATCTGTATCTTTGTGGTAAATACCTAGTAGTTCAATTGCTGGGTTGTAGGGTAGCTCTCTATTTTTAACATCTTGAGGAACCTCCTTACTGTTTTCCAGAGTGGCTGTACCAGCTTGCATTCCCTTAAGAGGGTTCCCTTTTCTCTACATCCTTGCCAACATTTGTTGTTTCCTGTTTTGTTAATTTTAGCCATTCTAACTGGTGTGAGATGGTATCTCATTGTGGTTTTGATTTGTATTTCCCCGATGCCCAGGTGAATTCTACCAAACATTTTAAAGAAGAGATAGTACCCATTCTTCTCAAACTATTCCAAGAAATAGAAAAGAAAGGAAAACTTCCAAATTCTTTCTATGATGCCAGGATTACCCTCCTGCCAAAACTAGATAAAGATACCATTAAAAAAGAGAATTATAGGTGAATATCTCTAATGAACATAGATATAAACAATCTCAATAAAATACTAGCAAACTGAATCCAACAACACATTAACAAAATCATTCACCACAATCAAGTGGAATTTATTCCTGGGTTGCAAGGGTGATTCAATAGTCACAAAGCAATCAACAGGATGCACCACATTAATAAGGTGGTGGTATACGATCATTTCAATAGATGCGGAAAAGCGTTTGACAAAATACATCATCCATTCGTGATAACAACCTTCAACAAAGTAGGTTTATAGGAACATACATCAACATAATAGAGGCCATATATGAAAAAACACACAGCTAATATCATCCTCCGTGGGGAAAAACTGAGAGCTTTTTTTGTACAATCAGGAACCAGACAGGGATGTCCATTCCCACCACTTTCACTTTTATTCAACATGGTAGTGGAAGTTCGAGCCATAGCAATCAAACAACAAAAAGAAATAAAGGGCATTCAATTTGGCAAGGAAGAAGTAAAACTTTCAAAAAAAAAAAGAGAGAAATTAGTAAGAATGTGTATTTTCTAATGCAAGGTAAGTTTTTATATTTTACCTGTTGACAATTTTGAATGGTGTATTGAAATCTCCTAATTAATGGTGGAATTAACAATTTCTTCCTGTGGTTCCAGTAGATTTACTTTTATACATTTTGAGATTATCATACTAAGTACATACAAATTCAGAATAACTATTATTTTTGTTGTATTGAAACTTTTGATGTTTTAAAGAGCATGATTTTCCTAACAATACCTTTTTTTTAAGTCACTGTTATTTTTTATATGTATATCTTACTCACATAAAATTCCTCATTCCTACTTTCAATAAGTCTGGCTGGGTCCTTTTTCTTTAATTGTCTTTTAAACTGCAACCAGATGGAGTTTTTGTTATTTGTTTTTGAAGAATGACTTTTTTTCACTTTAGAAATAATTATAATTAATAAATTTCTGCTTATTTGTAGTCTCTTAATTTGTGCCTTCTGTTTCTACTGTTATTTCTATTATTTTTTATTCTTATATTCTTCATTTTTAATATTCTGCTGCTTCTCTACTGATTTCCAATTATTCTCACATTTTATTTTTAATGATTCTCTTTTTTTATATTGTAGTTTTAACAAAGTCTGAAATCAATTAATATTTTAATGCTTTCCTGAATATGCAAGAAGGGAGAACTGTAAAAACTGCATCCTAATTTACATATCTACTTTCAGAAAATCTGAAAGTAGAAGGAATAAGGAAATATATGCCAGTAAAATACTTTTTAAAAGTATAAAAGTATTTCAAAATCAAATGCAATCTCAAGAAAATGTATGCCTTTCAATTTACATATTAACTTGCATATTGTTTTTGTCCAATTTATATATCATGTCTCTTTTAACCAAATAAATTGATAATATATTTACTTTATGTACACAGATTTTTTTTTGTACACTGATCTTTTGGAATTGCTTACATGTTTTATTCATTTCTTTGCTCAGAATTTTTCTTTTAAGTCAAAAATATTTGTAGGTTCATTTTTTTCTTCAGTGAAGCACATCTTTAGACATTCACTTAGTAAATGACTCTTGATCATTTATGTTTCTATTTGTACATAAATTTTATGTCTTTATTTCACACACAAATGTTTGTTTTTCTAAGTAAACAGAAAATTCTGGATTCCAGATTGTCTGTTGTTTCCTTTCAGCAAACATGAGGGTACTATTATTCTCTTTTATGGCTTCCATTGTTACTTTTGAGAATTCTGTTTATAGGATAAAATATTACTACTTTGTAGATCTTTTTTTTAAATCTTTGACTTGTGGTAAGAGCTTATTTTCATCTGTAAAGCACCCAAACTTTACTATAATAATCTATTTGCAGATTTCTTTATATTTCATGTTTGATATATTATGCCTTCTCTATTTATGAATTTATGTCTTCATCAGTTATGGAACATTTTCAGTCATTTTTCTGCAAATATTGCCTTTTGTACAGTTTCTTTAGTTCTAGGTCTGGGAGATTGAGTAAAACTGGGCTGTATGTTATTATGATCTTCAGGTTTTTGACCTTTGTACCAAATTTTCCTGTAGGATAATTTCTTCAGATCTGCTTTCTGTTTTTACTAATATCCTTTCAGCAGTGTCGGGTCTGCTGTTTAGACTACCTATTAATAATTTTAACAAATTTATTCTTCATTTAAAACATTTGTATTTATATCTAAGTCACCTTGGCAATTTTGGTAAGTTTCATTTTTCTTGCTCATTTTCCCCTACATTTTATTACTTTAAACATTTCAAACAGTTGTTTTCTGGATCTTTTATTTCCAGTGTCAGAGTTATTTGGTTTCTGTTGTGATTTTGACTTTGTGAATTCTAACTCATGTGGCTTATTTTCTTGTATTTCTTGTATTGTTTCTTGTTTTGTAATATTTTATTAAAATACCATATTTTTATATTTTATTCTTTCAATATTTGGAAGGCTTCAATTGCGGAAGCTTTCCTCCAGGGTGAATTTCCACTGGATTCTGCCAGTTACCAAGAGCTTTTGCTGATCTAAGACCACCTTATTTGCATCCAAGCATCCAAAATTTAAGTTAGGTGCTAAGATCCATATCCCTCCACTTTGTAGCAGATTGAACTTCAGACTTGAGATGTCAGTGCTTGTACTATCATTTGCTTTTCAGTCTATCCTACTTTTGCATTATATACTATTTACTGTTTTCTGTTCTGGGGCACCTGAGTGGCTCAGTCAGTTAAGCGTCTGCCTTCAGCTCAGGTCATGACGCCAGGGTTCTGGGATCTAGCCCTGCGTTGGGCTCTCTGCTCAGCGGGGAGCCTGCTTCTTCCTCTCCCTCTGCCTGTGCTCTTCCTACTTGTGCTCTCTCTCTGTGTCTCTCTGTCAAATGAATAAATAAAATCTTTAAAAAAATATTTTGTTCTCTGTTCTAATTTTAGGTCGTTGTACCTTTCCCTGGGTCACTTTTAGAAATTTCCCTTAGTTTGGGGGTAAAAAAAAGATGAAGGATCTCATTGTATTTTAAGAGTGTGCGGTCTAACATGGCCAAAGTATAGGCCCTAGGTCATGTTTTCTGTTGGTATGTTTTGCATTTTTTAGCATGTTTATATCATTTTCTTATACTGTGATACTGATGTGCTTAGATTTTTATATCCTAGTAATTTTTACATTCTCATTACCTTATTTTTACAATGATTTTCATCTATATTGTCTTGTTTTGGTTTGGTTAGATTTTATTTTTAAATACCATTTCATATCCTTCTGTTTGGGATATCTATGTCCATCTGTATCTACATATTCAATAATTCTTAAAGTTTGTCTTTAAAATGCTAGTACGCCTACAGATAAATCTTTAAAGTTAATTAATATTTGTACTCCCTTCCCAATTAACACTGTATCTTCAAACTCTATAACTCTGATGATTTTATTCCATATTAACATGTTAATTTTATCTAGAATATGAGTATCTGATATTTCTTTTCTTGTTTTGGTAGGTCGTCTTGTGATGACTTTTTGTTTCCTTATGTATGCAGTAATTTGGGATTTTGGGTTAGTGTTTTCAAGTTTTTGCCTACAGGAGTTCTTGTGCTTTAATCTAAGTTCTTGCTCATCAAGCCGATATTGGTATCTCTCTTCTTTTTTAAAAGATTTATTTATTTGAGAGAGAAAGTGTGTGTGAGAGCAAGCGTGAGTTGAGGGGAGAGGCAGAGGAATTGAATCTTCAAGCAGACTCCCAGCCGAGTGTGAAGCCTGACATGGGCTCCATCCTGTGACCTCTGAAATCATGACCTGGCTGAAGCCAAGAGTCCAACACTTAAGCAACTGAGCCGCCCAGGCACCCCAGAATATTGGTATTTCAACTTAGTATCTTGCTCTCTTCCATTCCAGAAACCCATCATATTAAGTTCTCAAGTTGAAATATTTCAGACTATGCAGATAGAATAGCTTTAAATTACAAACCTATGTTAGTTTCAGGCCTGTGTATCTGCGTGTGTGGTGTGTGGGGTGGTGTAACTATGTATATATATATTCATGAAAGTCTTTATTTTTCTTTAAAGCCCTGGGAAAGACAGAAGAACTTGATGTTTGTCTCTTTTTGCCATTTAGTGAGATATTTTCTTCTGTATAATTTTCTGAAGTACAGTTTTTCAGAGATCAAGGTTCTTGCTTTAGATAGTCTCAGGTCTAATAGTCTGCGATTCACCTAAAGCTTGATATCCTCTTTTATCTTGACCATAAAATTTCAGCCTCTTAGCTGTTGAAATCAGCAAACGTTTTCATGAAGAGCCATGCAGTCAGCATCATCTGAACATTCTTACTCTCATTCTCTCTGTCCCTCTTTCCCTACTTCCCCCCCAGCCCTTGGACTATAAAAAAATAATTATTTCAATCTCAACTGTGCATTAAAATGTTTTTTAGTTTATACAATTGTTCTTGGTGTGACTACTGAAAGATTTTCAACACTCTATATATACAATATTGCCAAAAATAATTTTTTTTCTTTAAGCTATTAGTTTTGTTTTATTATCTATGGCATATAATCTTTGTCCTGAGGCTCTAACTACTGAAAAGCTTCCTTTACGTAATTGTTACTGGTAATTGAATTTACTCACAGTATGATTGTTAATAGAAGTTCCATAATAGAAGTTGTTAGATTGTTTGTTGTAGGCAATTCAATTAATTACCAAAGTTTCAATAAACAAACTGGTATAGGGATAATTAACTTACTACTTAAGACTTCATTAATTTTTTTTGTGTAACTGAATCTTATATAAATGGCCCAACCTCATATTTTAAGCAGATAAATTGAGAAACTCTATCTTGGTTTTTGTCTACATACTTATGTAAAAAAATAAAATTTGCCAATTCACTTCTAACCTAAGGAAAAGTTTTTCTTCAACAAATTTATGAGGTAAAGGATTGTGAGATGTTCATTAACAAGCTCCAGTACTTTTTCCTTGCATTAAGCCAAAGTGGTCAATGAAGGCAGTGTGCACCTTACAATGTTTTGAAGAATGAATCATTTGAATTGATATAAAATAGAGAAGAGGGTTATTCCAAGAAAGAAGGCAGCCTCAAATCAGTAATTCCTTTTTAGTCTTTATTTTACTGGCTTCCATTAAAGCATTTACTACAATTCACCACTTAATTCTTCTTAATTTTTTTTAACTAGTTCATGTGTTTCCTTTTGGCTTACCTCCTAACTCGGTGTCAGCTGCAGGCGGCTCCTTTCCAACAAAGCCATGTGATGCTCAAGGGACTGCACAGTTTGATCTTCGAGTTCCTGTCTTTAATTCTTTCCTAGGTTAACTAATAAAGAGCTATGGATATAAATGCCATGTATGTGGTTTTTCAAATATCATTTTCAAAAATGACTGGAGTGATCTCCAGGGTCTAGTTAAACCCCATACTCAAAATTTAACACCTAGTTATGTTTCTAAATGTGAGCGAATTGTACAACCACTGATCCAATATTTCAAACCAAAAATCTTGGCTTTTTCCCATCCATTTTTTCCATCACTTGCAGTCCTAAAGCAATTTCTTCTAACTGTACATCTAAACATGTATATCTATAACCTGTTCACTTCCTCACTCTCTCCCCTGCTGTCATCTAATTCAAGCCACTGTTATTTCCCAATTGGAAAATTCTAATAGATTTTTGCTCCTCTTTCTACTTGCATTCATATCTTGCTATAATCCTCTATCTCTTCCCTCCTCTCTGCCTCCCTGTTTCTTTTTTTTTTTTTGGTGCTAGAATAATCTTTATATAAACTTAAGTCAGATTAGGTCACTCTCTAAGAATTTTCTTTATTCTTGACGTCAAAGTGAGCTGCCTTCACCATGCAGTAGAAGGCTCCACATGAGCCAGCCCCTTCATGCGCTTCTGACTTCATTTCATATAGGGTTCCCCCTGACCTCCTATGTTTAATCACAATAGATTTCCATTTACCACGTGGGAAGTATAGTTTGAACAAGATATAAGATGAGCTCTTCTGTGCTCTTGAAAGCTTTTCTTTCAGATCTTAATACGAGCACCTTCTTGAAATCGTTTAGATATCATTTCAGCATCTTTTCTGATAGTTCAGAGCATTATCAAAAATAATCCTCACCACCCCTCCCCCCATTTAATTTGTCACCACATCACTGACTTAGTTTTGTTTATAGAAGTTGTCATTATCTAAAATTATCCTGCCTATGTGTTTGTGTAGTGGTTGAACAACCCGATTAGATTATAAATTCCACAATAGTGGAAACCTTCTCTGTAACTATTCATCAAGAATAAAAGGTTGAAATAAGCATATCAGTTTTAAGGTGTCACAACACAAGATTGATCTGAGTTGCAGTATTGAGGCAGAGTAGGTATAAAGACAGAAAGTAAACCAATTTGGAGTTTTCTGGAAACTTAGGGGAATGTAGATTTAATATTGAAGACAACAGGAATATGTTTTACATTTTGCCTTAAATTGGCAAAAAAAAAACCACACAAAACAAAACACTGTATTTGGATAATTTATATAACTTTAGTTTCCATGGCTGGTAGCATCCAGTTATGTAGTGTTAAACATGACCAAAAGCCTATTTAAAAGGATACATAGGCAATAAGTATTTGCTTATATATAAATGTGTCAAATTCTAATCACCTGAGTAAATAAAGTATAAAAAAGTGAAAATCCTTCATGTTTCTGTGAGGTATTTTTTAATCACTTTTATATTTGTCTGTTGAGGGATTTTTTGCATTTTTACCTCAAATACATTTAAATTCAAGTAGAGGCAATTTGGCCTTTAATCTAAGGATTTATAATAGATTTTGCAAGAAAGCAGTTCAACTGTAAAATATACTCTGTTGTATAAGCTCCCTGATTTTTCTTTTAAAGTTATCATAACATTTTCAACTTTACCAACACAACTACCATTAGGCAATTACTTAGAAAGTTTCATTTTTAGTTGCTATTTTTAAGAAAGGCAGAATTGTTCTGCTTAGCAATCAGGAAGGAGCTATGCCACACATATGGTCAGAACAGATATTTAAAACAATATTTGCAAAGAAAAAATGATAATAGAATGACTAAGAATAAAGGGAAAAGAAAACAAAAATGAACCAAGAACTTACATAATACATTTTCCAATTGAAGAAATGTTTTGTACTTATATTCAGCTACAACAGAAAAAGATTTATATTTGCCTATGATAGATGATAGGTAGATAGATAAAGAGGTGTTCTGTTTAACAACCTCATCTAATATCTGTTGAATTAGCACTTGCATTCAAATTTTTTATTTATTTTTGAATACAAAACATACACTCGTGAAGAACAAATATAAACAGTACAGCATGACATTAATGAAGCTGCCAAAAACATAAACAAAAATGTAAACTTACAAAATAATGTAACCTTATCACAAATAACAGAATATTAGAGTTAAAGTTTACATAGCCATTATCTAGTCATTACTGTCACATGCACGTGTATATGCATGTGAATCTAAGTCATTGCCTACTTTGTTTTACAACTAAAGTTGCAGAGAGAATCAGAAATACACTGAGATGCTAACCTTAACAGGCAGGCCAGTGCTTGAATACAAACCAGGCTATTTACAGTAAAGTATCAATAAAATAAGAGATTTTATACGTAATGTAAACTATCTAGTTAATGTAATATGCTTATTTTTCTTAACAATGGAACACATGTATGCATACCTCTTTATATTTATATATATGTCTTCTATAAGGATTTAAATACTAACTTCTTATGGCTCCTGGTTTAACTTATACTAAGACAGACTCTTGGTAAGCAAATATTTGGGTAAACTATAAAACCTGGGGTTAAATTTTCCAGTGTGCTTTCAATTCTGCCTTCTTAAATATAAAGAAAGTACAGATAAGAATTTATGATTAATAATCTTTTAGGTGGCTGTTAGCAATTTTAATTGTATGTTCTCAATAATATGGTACTGTTGTTGAACTCATAGGAACCCCCTATGAAGAGAGAGGTGTGTGCATGTGTGTATGCTTGTAAATCTAATTAAGATTTTATGTTACCAGAAAATCTGTTTTTGTTTTTAATTTTTTCCATTTTATTCCTTTTTTAAAAGATTTCTTTTAGAGAGAGAGCAAGAGTGCAAGTGGGGGAGGGGCAGAGGGAGAGAGAGAGAATCCTTAAGCAGACTCCCTGCTGAACCCAGAGCCTAACTGGGGCTTGATCCTATGACCCTGAGATCATAACTGAGCCAAATCCAAGAGCCAGATGCTTAACCAACTGAGCCACCTAGGTACCCCTCCAGTTTATTCTTATGTATTCACTTTGTTCAGCGGATGACAAGACTTTAGCTCTGTTATCCTTTCCCATCCCAAACATACACAAACATGCTTCTTACATTTTTCCAATATACCTGTCATCCTTGTTAAACTAGAAGTTGTTTATTATTATTATTAATCATTAATTCATGGCTGAGCTATATAGTATATTATCATTGTATCCTGTATTACCATTTGTTTCTCTGGAATTAATATTTGACTTATATACACAATATATATTTACATGTATCATCTTTTCTTTATACATTCATCCATTGATGACCACATCGATTGTTTCCATGTCTTTGCTGTTGTGAATAATGCTTCAGTGAACATGGGAGTATAGATATCTAGTTTTATTTTTGGAGAACAAGTTTATATTTTGAAGAACTTTTTACTCTTTTCCAGGGTGGCTGTACCAATTTACATTCCCATCAACAGTGTACCAGGGTTCCCTTTTGTCTGCATCCTTGTCAGTATTTGTTATCTCTTGTCTGTTTGATGATAGTGTTCCTACCAGGTGTATGATGATATCTCATTGTGGTTTTGATTTGCATTTTCCCGATGATGAGTGATGTTGAGCACCTACTTCTTGGCCATTTGTATGTCATCTCTGGAAAAACATCTATTCAAGTCCTCTGCCCAGTTTTTAATCAGATAATTTTTTTGCTATTGAGTTGTATGAGTTCCTTAAATATTTTGTATGTTAACTCTTTATCAGATATATGGTTTGCAAATATTTTCTCCCATCCTGTATATTGCCTTTTCATTTTGTTGATTGTTTCTTTCGCTGTGCAGAAACTTGTTAGTTTGATGTAGTCCTACTTACTAATTTTTTATTTCCATGCTTGTATTTTTGGTATCATATTCACAAAAATCATTGCCAAGACCAACGTCAGCGAGCATTTTCCCTATGTTTTTTTCTAGGAGCTTTATGATTTTGGGTGTTACCTTTAAGTCTTCTATTCATTTTAAGTTAATTTTTGTGAGTTGTGTAAGGAAGGGGTCCAATTTCATTCTTTTGCATATGTATATCTAGTCTTCCTAGCACCATTTATTGGAGAGACTGCCCTTTCCCCACTGAGTATTTTTGACTGTCTTGTCAAATATTAGTTGGCCACACATGCATGGGTGTGTGTTTTTTTTTTTTTTTGAGCTCTTGATTATGTTCCATTGGTCTATGTGTCTTTTTTTCTTATTATGTTCTTTCTTTATATTTATATTAGCATAGTTGACACACAACATTACATTAGTTTCAAATGTACAGCTTAGTGACTTGACAAGTTTGTATATTAGGCTATGTTCACTGCAAGTATAGCTACCATCTGTCCTATTACATTGCTATTAACAATATCATTGACTATATTCCTTATGCTCTGCTTTTTATTTCTGTGACTTACTCATTCTACAACTGGATGCCTGTATCTCCCACTCCCCTTCACCCATTTTGCTTAACCCTTCACCCTCCTCCCCTTGGGCAATCAAGAGTTTGTGTTCTGTATTTATAGTTCTAACTTTTCAGAAAATCGTACAGGTTACTGTGATAGGTTATCAGAGAACAAGTAACCACTGGTAACCTAAAGGAAAAGATATTTTGGGGTAGTACAGAGTCATGGGTCTATATTATCCATATCCCCAAACCAGTGGAGTTATGTGGTGGTAGATTGGGAGAGTGAGTGATGAGTGTAGATGGTATGAATACAGTGAACTGACAATCCCTTTAAATTGTTCTGAGTTCTTTGTATACTGTCCTTTACATCTCAACAAGCAGTACTTTGATAAATGTTTCCTACCTGAACTGTTATAATTAAAGTAGCTATTTAATTCCAGAAATAAAATCCAGGGAAGTCAACAGTCACCTGAGGTTCCTTAAAATAACCTTTATGAAAATTACTAGAAGTGCCTCAATGAAAAATAAACTATTTTTTAAAAGATTTTATTTATTCATTTGAGACCAAGCAAGCATGAGGTGGGAAAGGCAGAAGGGAAGGGAGAAGCAGACTCCCTTGCTGATCAGGGAGCCTAATTCTGGTTGGATCCCAGGACCTGGAGATCATGACCTGAGCCAAAGGCAGCCACTTAACCATCTAAGCCACCCAGCTGCCCTGAAGAATAAGCTATTTTAAATGATAAATGATAAGTGTTTCAGCAATAATAATGTGACTGAAAGCCAGTAATAATCAAAACTTTGTTGTGTCAATAGAACAAAAAGTGGAATTTTAGAGGAGAAAAAAATAGCATAAATAATAATTAAAATGTAAAATCTGAATGAAATATAAAAGTTCCCAATAAAAAGATTATATATATCCATATATATAGTATATAAAGTATACAAAGTTATATATAGTATGTAGCTCTAACATATATAGTTTCCTTTTATTTTTCTTTACAGAATGTAAATGGACCATCAGTGCTATTAAATACCATGTACACACAATGATTATTGGATTTCTGCCCTAAACTACAATATAAGTAGGTTCTGTTGACAGAATTCAATGGGGGAAAATAATTAAAAACAGAACTTATATGAATAGAAATGTACTAATAATGATTTTGAGAACTCAGAAATCCTATCCCTATGGGGATATATCAAGCATGAGAATAATCTCAGTATTTTTAGATATTTGTACTAACTGGTAGGTCATAAGTAAAATGGAATCCTTCTTGTCAGTAAAATAAATATAAATTAGATAACTAAACCCTATCTCAATACTCACTTCAGTAATATTATGGTATTGTTCATATATATACATATTTGTGTGTGTATATATATATCATACATACATATATACATACATATATGTATAGTACTGGAATGAATATTTCAGACTGGATTATGAGTTCCCCATTATTGACTAGGGAAGCTGGAGGATGATAAAAATAATTATGTTCCCTTTTACAAAAACTATAATATTACAAAGGAATGTGAGGCACTGTCTAGAGGGAGGGGAAGGAAGAGAAGAGATACATTCTTTTGAAATAATAAATTTCAAAAGATCTTGTGAGCAAAAATTGGAAGGAAAGAAACAATAGGCTCTTATTAAATAAAATATGATCTACAGAAAAGAAAATGATATTTTTCAATCTAGAATAGAATCTAGGAATCAATAAAGTCAGGAGTGTCTCTTACCAACTTGATTTGTTACATATCCATCTAATTTCTTCTGTATTTTCTCCTTGCCCATAAATGTTAGTTTTCTGAATTTTTCTCAGGATGCTGTTTCTCTGCCTCTCTTGTAGCACATATGAAAAAGACAAAAGTTGACTTCAATGACAAATAATATCCAAATTATTAAAATACAGATGGGGCCTTATCAAATTCCAAAGTTCTCTCTCCAGAGTACCATGTTTAGACCTGGATATTCTAAAACCGTTATAAGAAGTCTGCATCTTCCTTGAGAAGATTTATTACCACATCAAATCAAGGCTTTATTGTTTGTTTTATAATCTGCTACTGTTTGGTGAATTTTAAAATGCATGCCTTATATAATTTTCACCCAATTAAACTCAAATATACATTGTTTAAGGATCTACATCTTATTTATATGTAAATATATATATTTAGATAACTATATATTTATACATAAATATATATTTTACCTGTATATATAATCTATATATGTGTATACAACTACATTTCACATATATGTATATATTTATACTTGTAAATATTCATAGGTACATAATATATGAATATGTATACATAAATATAACCTTTATATATATTCATTCCAGAAAGAAAGTGAATATAAATAAAAAGTAGATAAATACACATACACACACACACACACACACACACACCCAGAAAACACTATTTTCCTGTACCCATTCAGGCAAAGAATAATATGCTAATAGAATCTAAATTATAAATACGCACTATACTAGTTATAGAATCAGGCAGTAGAGAAACAGGGTTTGTAAATTTTGTTGCCTGTGTCAGATAGCATCAAATTTAAGATCTGTAACTGGATTTGGCCTCCTCTTGCTCAGTGACCATTCAACCAAGGAACGTTCAGGCAAGTGTTAAAAATTGGAACTAAAACTGAAGAAAGTGTAGTGGGCAAGGAACAGACTGGAACTTAGAAAATGTAGGTTTAAATTTTAGAAACTTCACCGAGGATATTTATGGAACACTAGCATTTATTTGTTGAGTACCTACCGCATAGCCTTTGAACTTGGGCAGTTTAATTGAGTTTCATGTGCTTCCTTTATAAAAAGGAGCCTCAAATTGAGGCTTAGATTTTTTTATTCTTGGATTAAGTTATTAAATCTCTACTTTCCTAAGAGGGGAAATTGACTGATCTAAATGTACCCTGGGTCTTTTCAGGGACTGTACTGATGACAGACGTCACTTTCCGATATAAGAAAACCTTGCTCTGTTGCTCTGTGAGTTGTAACTCATAGACTTTTCTGTCATGAATCTAATTCTTATTTTGAAGGCTACTGAGAGTAGCGTGCTTAGACCTGGGTATTTTAAAACCATTATAAGAATTCTGCTTAAGATAATGCATCTAGGACCAGTTAAGTTGGAAATAAATCATATGTCTTTGTAGTAAATGTGAGATATTCCAATGGTTCTTCCTCTTGGCTGTCAGTTTTATAATCACCTCCAAAGGGAATGAAACAAACCATAACAGGTAATATGTGCAAACTCAATAATCAGATCAAAGGTATTCAGAGGGCATGTTGTGGATTAATGATAACCATATACTATTGTATTCTATGAATTATCTTGAACAAATATCAGGATTCATCAATATTGAGCTAGCTTGAGCACTTTAAAATGTGTCTTTCAAATAGCATATCGGGAGGAATTTTATTTGTATGAATTAATTATTAAAGTTTCCCAGAGAAGAGTGAGAGAAAGAAAAAAAGAGGAGAAATTGGAGGAAGCCAGTTGCACAAATATAAATATACATGTAATTACCACTGTAAAAAGGCTAATTATCTTTCCTTATCAATGAGGGGAGAAGCTTTTATGTGTAAAGGTCTTAAACATTTCAAAAGACAGAGATAGTTTAATCAAGTACCTTGTCTTTGACAATTCCTTCAAGAGTGTAGTATTAGAATGTTGGTTCTTATTATTGCCTGAATATGGAAATGGAGGTGTGTCTACTAGGTTAAAGTATCTAACTTTCACTTAGGTAAGAAATAGAATTCCTCTGTGTTTCTTTTTTGTTCTAAGGTACCTACCTCTCAAATGAACAATCTTGTCAAAAGTTCCCCCAAAGTAGCTACTGCAATTTGAAATTGTCCAAAGTTTAGGCCATTTAGAAAGATAAACACCACCATAATTAATAATAATGATAATAATAATAATAAACAATAATAATATAGAAGCAAGAGTTCTTCCAGAAGGCGGTGAATGTTTATTAGTGGACAAACCCATGAGAAATTGCTGCTGGTCAGTCAAAAGCAAAATTACCCGATGTGCTTATTTTGGTCCAGGTAGCTGTCTCCTGGCAAGCAAATGAGGAGAGGAGATTGCAGAGATTGCTCTCAAAACAACTTTCACAAATCTAAGACTGAAGAAATTCCTGTTAAGTTTTTTTTTTAATTGAAGTATAGTTGACATACAATGTCCTATTAGTTTTAGTTGTAGGTGTACATCATAGTGATTCAATATTCTTATACTTTACTAAAAGATCCCCATGATAAATCTAGTTACCATCTGTCACCATTCAAAGTTGTTGCAGTATTATTGACTATATCCCCCATGCTGTACATTACATCTCCATGATATATTTATAAATGGAAGTTTGTACCTCTTATCCCCTTTACCTACTTTGCTTGCCCCACAAATCCTCCCCACTCTGGTAACTGATGGTTTGTTTCCTGTATCTATGAGTCTGTTTTGTTTTGTTTGTTCATTTGTTTTGTTTTTTAGAATCCACATCTAAGTGATATCATATTAAGTTTTATAATGAAAATTGAAGGATATTGGCTTGGCCAGAACTTCTTTTTTTTTTCATTTAAATTCAATTTAGTTGTTTCAAGGGTAGAATTTAGTGATTCATCAGTTGCATATAGCACCCAGTGCTCATTACATCAATGTATGCCCTCTGTATGCCCATCACCCAATTTCCCCATTCCTCCACCCACATCCCCTCCAGAAACCCTCAGTTTTTTTCCTACAGTTAAGAATCTCTTATGGTTTGCCTCCCTCTCTGTTTTATCTTATTTTATTTTTCCTTCCTTCCCCTATGTTCATCTGTTTTATTTCCTAAATTCCACATATAAGTGAAATAATATGGTATTTATCTTTCTCTGACTGAAATTATTTCACCTTGCATAATACTGTCTAGCTCCACCCATGTCATCAAAAATGGCAAGATTTCATTCTTTTTGATGGCCAAGTAATATATCGTTGTATATATATACCACATCTTTATCCATATATATGTATATGTGTGTGTGTATATATATATACATTTGGGCTACTTCCATAATTTGGCCACTGTAGATAATGCTGCTATAAACATCAGGGTGGATGGATGTATCCCTTTGAATTAGTATTTTTGCATTCTTTAGGTAAATATGTAGTAGTGCAATTACTGGATACTCGAGTAGTTATATTTTTAATTTTTTGAAGAACCTCCATACTGTTTTCCGGAGTGGTTGCACCAGTTTGTTTTTCCACCAACAGTACAAGAGGGTTCCCCTTTCTTTGCATCCTCACCAACATCTGTTGTTTCCTGTGTTGTTAATTTTAGCCATCCTGACAGGTGTGAGGTGGTATCTTATGAGGAAGAAGATTAATCTTAAAATAATAGCAAGGTCAGTTTTTAAAATGCCTTTCTGAGTATGCACCAAAAATATTTTGAAAATGTCCTTCACATTTTGATTCAATACAATGAGAGATGATTTAATTAATAAGCACCAGATTTTTATTCTCTATTTTGAAAATTTTGAATTTCCAAAAAGACAAAGATTAAAATTACTCCCCTGCCACTAATGTGATTTCTTTAAACTGAATTAACTCAAAGAACCTGTATATAAATATATAGAACTTTCTTTCTACCAAAATCCATAACATTTGTTGATACTCTTCCCCACTTGTAAAGAATTTCCTACTACTCCTCAAAACAAACTACCCCCAAGTCAACAATGGGATTAGAAGCAGATGGAGTTTATTTTTCTAATATAATGAGTATTTTTTTCTTTTAACTGAAATTCAGTTAGCCAACTTATAGTATATGATTAGTTTCAGATGTAGCATTCAATAATTTATCAGTTATGTATAACACCCAGTGCTCAGGGCATGTGATGTAATGAATATTTTTTTAGAAAGTATACATTTTAGCAGAAGCGCCTTTATCTTGAGCCTGTAGAAGTATTTCCTTTAGAAAACTGACATCTCATCCATGTTTCAGAGATGCTTGAACCCTCACAGAGTTTTGGGGATATTTTTTGCCTTCCTTGTCTAAAACACTAGAGTTTTAAGTTTCCTCTGACCTGTTTATAAATAACGAAGACTGGGGCCCTGCAGTCTGCCCCCTTTTTCTTTATCAACATTTAATGGAAAGGGGGAGGGAAAGGAGAATGCATGCTGTTTGCTATTATCTTTACAAATGACTTGTTAGCCTTTTATTTGTCTGCTCATGCTTCAAACACTCAAAGGACGTTTTCAGAATCTCAGTAGATGAAGGTTCAATCTTGAAATGACTTGACAGGCTGTATCTTCCTTAAGAGATTTTGACATGATATTAAGCCATAGTTACAAGCCAGTACTTGAATGGGAAGCCCTGGGGAAATCTTTTAGAGCTGTACCACAGCATTTACTGCAGGAGGCAGGTGTCTGCAGCAGTGAAGCAAACAACAATATGATATATTTAGTATCGAAAATGGAAGCAAAACTACTGATTCTTTACCACTGGGGACAGTGGAAGAAGTTGAATGAGGGGGAAAAAAAGTATCTTTTGGGGCCCCTGAAAATGTTAATTTACTGACAGTATGAAATATACTCTCATCACGGCAGGTGCACCCAGAACCAGGTGCTGCTCTCAATATTGTCTTCGAATTTATGTGTTTCCTTTGCAGTGATAGGATGTGAAGCAGATGCACTGGCCATGTGGGGAGAAAGCAAAAAGCTTTTAATTAGCAATAAGAGAGCTGTTAATTTCTTTTGGGATCACACTCTCTCTGTGCCTCGGTCTGTCTTTTTGTTTTTGCACTTTTATTAGTACCTTAGCAGGAGTTTCTGCGTGCCTCCAAAAGCACAAGGAAAATCAAGCAAACAGCATAATGTGGTAGATTCAGGGCAGGGATTTTGTGCTATTGGCGAGTAAATTAAAGAAACCTAGATAAAGTGTTTTTGAAGATTAAATCCACAACCAAGATAATATAATGACCACCTTGAACATTCTTTTACTAGTAATATCATGTAATCAAATTAAGAGATAAATGCATCCATTACTGTAGTCACTTTGTCGAGTTTTTTTAAAAGTCTGAGATATATATATATATATATATATATAGACAGAGAGAGAGAGCAACTAATGAGAAAGTTTTTATTTCAAATCTAGCATATATAAGGATAAAGCAATCCACTATCTAAAGAGTTCCCAGCATTAATTAGGGTATTTTTCTCACAATAAGATTTTGGTATATACTTTTGTGTTTTTCACGTGATAGTCTACATTTTTCAGTTATTAATAAGTAATTAGCACTCATTATTCATTAATCACTATCTCTGAATTGCTACATATATATACACATATATATGCATATATATAATCTGAAAGTACTCTATTTTATAGATCTGGATAAAATAAAATTTATGTAAAAAATTGTTCCATGATTGTGGTGGCCATCTGATAATTAGCGATTTTTATTTATCTCTAAGAATACTAATACTTTTTGTTTCCTATTTCTATTTCTAGAATTTTCACACAATGTATCTTATAATATTTTTAATGCTTTAAATTATATTTCTATTTTTAAATCATGAAGCATCTTTTCATTTTGATCTTTCCAAGATCAGCTCTCTTTCTTGCTGTACTTAGATACCCTAAATTTACACTATAAAACAACATAACAATAATAAAATATGTTTGTCTAGTAAATGAATTGATATAAATGGGTATGTGTGATTATGCGATCATGTTTTAATAATGGTTTAGATATTTCTTTCATATTTCTTTCAAAAATTAGCTTCTTAATGTTGTAACTAGAACACAGACAAAAATAGGTCAAGCTAAGCCCAGTTGGGTTGGAAAACTTGACCTGACCTGGTTCTTAAAACTGTGTACCCTTAGAACAGGAAGAGTGAAATCGCTATCAGAAAAGTAAACAGCAGGGGCTCCTGGGTGGTGCAGTCGTTAAGCGTCTGCCTTTGGCTCAAGGCATGATCCCAGCATTTTGGGATCGAGCCCCACATCAGGCTCCTCCACTGGGAGCCTGCTTCTTCCTCTCCCACTCTCCCTGCTTGTGTTCCCTCTCTCGCTGGCTGTCTCTCTGTGTGTCAAATAAATAAATAAAATCTTTAAAAAAAAAAAAAGAAAGAAAAGGAAACAGCCAAACAAAGTCAAAGACAGGAATAATAGAAGCATATGTATGAGTCAGTGAGAAGACCGATCTTGCTGGAAAGCAAGAATGAATGTAAGAAATTACTTTCAAATGCATTTGGAATAACATGATTTGACTTTAATGAACACATGTGGAAAGTTAGTTCTCTGAGTTTCCACTTGATGTGGTCAAAAATACATAAACAAAACTAAAATGATGAGACAAAATGATGACAGGAACTAATAAATGAGTGGTAGAATATGGCAAGGGGTTTGACAATTTGCAAACATGGATTTTAAGTTTGGGTGAAGCTCCAACAGTTAGTAGCTATGAGTTTTACTATTTGAAAATGAGGACAGCGATGCTTCTCTGATAGGTTTGTTTTGATGATTAAATATATATTTTAGATACTGCATTTGGTAGATTATAATCAGGGAACAGCAGTATTTTCCCCTCTCACTACATTAAACATACTTTATTGTGTCAATAATCTTTGACTCAATAATGTCTCAAGCAAATCCAATAACTTCTTAGTACCTGGCACTATAAAAATAGACTTATCTACGAACACCTTACATCAGAACTTTACTTAGGTCCTCCTATGAGCTCCGAGCATTTGCTGATCTGAAGCCTGGCCAGTGGCACGAAGACTAGCAGTTGTGGGGGCGGATGCAGGAGGTAGCGTGATCTCTTTTTTCCATTTCCTTGGTCCTCTTCTCTCCCCAAGGAAACACCTCCTCCAGGGCTAGAGAAGGGAGAAGGAAGAAAAGTACAAGTACATTTTCTTTTTACTTGACCAATGTGACAGGTGATATAATCTCCAGAAGACCTCTTAAAACCCACCTCTTCATTCCTGCCACTGGAATTTCCATCATAGCCCCTTTCAGGTGGTATTTCCCCACCCAGCTGCCTAGATGCCTTTATAATGACTTCAATGTGGCCCTCTTCTTCAGTATTCATTGTTTTTCCTATATAACTGCAATGGAACCTTACACCTACTAAATAGTAGAAATGCAGGTTGGCTAACTGCTTACGCTCCTTGTATTGCCTTGCTATCATGAGCAGTCTCTAGATGTCACACTTCTCGGGTGAGAAATCAGTTCCAGTTTCAGGTCTCCGCACCCATCAAATGCGTATGTGTCGGACTGTCACAGTTCTGCTCGTATCTAGGGAGATGTGCAATGAAATCTTCTCTCATACAGTGACTTCACTGTCTGTGAGTTGCTTCCTAGGACCACCTAGCTTAGGTTCAAAAAAAAGGGTGAGAGGAAGTACACAATCCCTTCCATGATGGAAAGAAAATTACTATTTTATACACCTATGATTTCCTTAAAGGATCTCCTCAAAATATTTGTATCCCCTTATATGAACAGTAAATATATGGTGGCAGGTAATAGAGGAATGACAATTTGGGCACCTCTTAATTAGATGCACCAAATTTTCCTCAGGCTTGAGGATATGGTTAAATTTTGAAGTAGAAGTCCCCTCTCTTTACTGATACACGAATCACTTAGGAGAGTTTTTCTCAACAAATGAAAGGTCTTTATTCTGCCGCATGATGAGATACAGGTATCTCTGATCCTAATGAGCCATTGACACATTTTGGCTCTTCATCCCATTAATGGATAAAGACGGTGAAAATTCACATTGTACTCAAGTTATCTTTCCTTTAGTACTGTAAAGTACAGTAGAATATAAATGTATAGTGATGTTATTTATTTTTCACTATTGAAAGGAAACAAAATTGAAAAGCAAAATTGTTTTCAGATTTTGTACATGTATTTTTCTAGATTTGGTAATATATTAATTACTCTGCCATATAGTCTTTTTTTTCTTAAAAAATATGTTTTTATTATTTTTTGTTTTTATTCAGAGGTATGTAAAATATTATACTTTTTTATTATTTTATAATTCCATTTATATTTTTACGTTATTAAAAATATAGGGATAGTTTTCTAAACCAAAATAGTAGTAAACAGTCTTTCAGTATAACCAAAACTGAATATCATATGTTTCATAAACATGTATATTTTTGGAACAAGAAGTAATCATAAACATCATCCAGTTCAATTATATCATTCTTGCAGAGGAAAAATTTGATGCATGGAGAGAGGAAATTAACTGAGAGTGTCTCACATGTATACATGATAAATCTGATAATAGAAAAATATCTACAGCTTTCTGGTCCTCTGATAGTTCTAGTGAGCCAGAAAGATCCAAAAGTAAATGCTTTTGTATGGCTCCTTGTATTGCCTTTTTATAAATATGCTTTTGTGACAGTACATTTTGTTCCTGTACGACTATTAACTGTTTAAATAGAAATCATTGGTTAAAGTATTAGCTTAAAAGCTTTTATCTAACACCTAATTTCCTAAAGTAGAACAAAAAGTTTCAACTTTTTTTCTAATATGTAACATCCAACATTTGCCATATAATGTTTCTTACATTTTTATGACTATGAAACATCATAGAAACATAAAATAGATCAACTGGTGTTTAATTAACTGAAATTCCTAGGTGAAATGGAATTGTGCTTTGCTATTTGTCAACACGAATGAACTTAGAAGTTCAGCATTAATATTTCAACAGATGTGTTTTATGAAACAGGATAGTTAACTTGGAAAAACCTGCAGTTTCAGAACAGAATTGAGTTGATCCATTTTAAAACAGCATCTAACTTTTTTTGTTTTCAAAGTCAGCAGTAATTCACGATTAATTTGGTCCTGTGGGTAAGTATTAATTCTATCATGGAAAACAAAATATTTCAAAATCTTATAAAAAGTTGCCAAGTCTGCCTTTGCCATACAAATGTACAGAACGTTTATTGTAAGATAAATATTAAAATATACATAGAAAAGAGAAAAGCTTGCAAAAATTGAGTTAAACTACCACCAGGTTTGCATAAACAATTTATAACTATATATTCTACCTAATATTTATAGTACTTTGTATTCTATGAAGGTCTTTCATAACAGCTATCTCATTTCAGCATTGCAACAACCAGGGCATTTAGGCATGACGAGCAAACTATTTCTTTTCTTTCTTTTTTTTTTCTTTCATTTTATACATGAAATAATCCCCTACTAATAAAATACCTATTTCTTAAACCTCATACAATTTGCTAATATTGTATTAGATACTTTCCATAAAGTGTTTTTAATGCTCAAAAACCCATTGAGGCAGCTCTTATTATCCACATTTACTGGTGAGGAAACTAAGATTCAGAGAGCATAAAATAGTAATGTTCTACAGTATGATAGTACTTCTGATGTAAATCAAGGTTTAGCTTTTAGCTGCTGCTATTCCCTCCTGCTCCTTAAAAAACAATTCAAGCATTATTGCCTCTATGAAGTCTCTTCTCAATTATATTGCTTTTCCCTCTGCCTTTTCATGATAGAAATTAATGATACAATGGCAGTACTGTATTTATATTTTGAGTTCTAATTATATCACAAGCTTTCTGATAAGCACTTCCCTTCTATAATGGCAATTAACCCTAGTAATGTTACATTTTTATGGAGCTGATGTCATGTATGAGGAAATTGGCACAATGATTGAATGAGCGGGTTGATAGCTAATTATATGTTCTCTCTATTCATATAAAACCTAGTGCTTCTCTTCACATGAGTTGATGGTGGCTAAACATTCTTACCAACACTAGGAGATGAAAATGTATGTCAGGATCCCAGAGACTCCTTCTTTCAACCCTGTGTAGAAACCCCATTGTTTGTAAAGCCAGTACTTATCAATTTTGAATCAAAAAGGAAAAGAAGGATCCAGGACCTTTTTGGGGTGAATTTGCACGATGTAATATGGCTGAGCTGTGTTATCATCCATTCATACTCGTTTGGTAAAAGATGGTTTGAGAGACTAACAAGCAGCAAAAAGATGTTGAATAGTCAAAAATGGTATAAATGTTGGTAATTAAGGTCCTGGACTGAAATGATTTTGGATCTCAGCTGCTGCATTGTCTTTCCCGCAGTTTTGTTACATGAGCCAATAAAATATCCTCACTCTCTTTTCATTATATTCCCAATTTTATTTACACTGGAATAAGAGTTGTTTCTACTTAAAAAAAAACTGATACAAAATGTTTCCCATATCTTCCAAGAGGAGTAATTTTATATATGTCTAACTAATATTTTGCTAGTAATTTTTTTACCTTTGTAATTAGTAATTGTTTATAATTTATACTTAGCATAAGTGTCCAAATATTGTAATGGTGTGTAGCCCTCTATGGTGCCGTGTAACCCAGTTCACTGAGAAATATTAACTGCTGTGGTCCCACACATTTTGTTACTATAAAATTGTGTTTTTTATAATGGAAACTAACAGCTATGCATCCCTGTCATGCACACTATCAAGCTGATAATTTATGATTTGTGTCAATTTGCAAGGTTTTTCTAATTTACTTATTTATCCTTATTTCTAACTCAAGCATGCATAACTTTCACACCTTTAAAACTATAGGGAATATTTTCTTTTTTTTTTCTTTTGNGGTGCCGTGTAACCCAGTTCACTGAGAAATATTAACTGCTGTGGTCCCACACATTTTGTTACTATAAAATTGTGTTTTTTATAATGGAAACTAACAGCTATGCATCCCTGTCATGCACACTATCAAGCTGATAATTTATGATTTGTGTCAATTTGCAAGGTTTTTTTTTTCTAATTTACTTATTTATCCTTATTTCTAACTCAAGCATGCATAACTTTCACACCTTTAAAACCATAGNAGCAGAGGAGCCTGATGTGGGGCTCGATCCCATAACACCGGGATCACGCCCTGAGCCAAAGGCAGACGCTTACCGCTGTGCCACCCAGGCGTCCCAANAACTTTCACACCTTTAAAACCATAGGGAAGATTTTCTTTTGATGCATGTTAACTTTATAATGCATGTGGAAAATTAGTGACAAGAAATAATATGCTTATTTTTACAGTAGAGAAGTTGAAAGTTTAGGCAGTGAATGCTGACTCTGTTAACATTTAAGGCTCAAATATCAATAGGTAAGTACAATTTATATTCTTTATTTGTTAATTCATCATTTTCTTAAAAAGTAGACTAGGTATATTATAATATATTTGGATTTTGAGGATGATGATAATAGATAAGTTTTTGAGATTTTCTAATAAAATTGCAGTCAGTAGCCCTCTTAGAGATCTTCTTGTATGGATGAAGTAGTCTGACCAATTTGGCTAATTTTTAGAGTTTCTATATGGTTTTGTAAATTTTTATACTTAGGGGTTTTACAAATGAGAAATTTTTATTAAGATAAATAATTTCTTTATAGCTGTGCATGTTATATTTGAGTATTTTATTACAGAGTTTAAATATTACCATTTTACCAATAAATGAGAAGAGTAGTTAATTAATTGCAACACCCACTGGTTTATTTTTCTCTACCACTGTACAAGAATTTACTAAATATATTCTTTGCTGCATCTGAGGGAAAATGGTTGAATAAGACTCATTTCTGCCCCTTAAGTAGTACAGGTATATTAAAGATGCTAGGATAATAATAATATTACAATGTAGAGTGATAAATACAATGATAGAGGAGAACACCAAGAGAGATGAAAATACAAAGCAGTAAAACAAAAGGACACCCGTTTAAATCTGATATAATAAGAATTGGTTTCATGGGGAGGTGACACTTAAGTTGTACTGAAGGTCAAGCAAGATTCCTGGGGCAGACTAATAGTTTGGCTANGCTGCATCTGAGGGAAAATGGTTGAATAAGACTCATTTCTGCCCCTTAAGTAGTACAGGTATATTAAAGATGAAAATACAAAGCAGTAAAACAAAAGGACACCTGTTTAAATCTGATATAATAAGAATTGGTTTCACGGGGAAGGTGACACTTAAGTTGTACTGAAGGTCAAGCAAGATTCCTGGGGCAGACGAATAGTTTGGCTGNATAAATGAGAAGAGTAGTTAATTAATTGCAACACCCACTGGTTTATTTTTCTCTACCACTGTACAAGAATTTACTAAATATATTCTTTGCTGCATCTGAGGGAAAATGGTTGAATAAGACTCATTTCTGCCCCTTAAGTAGTACAGGTATATTAAAGATGAAAATACAAAGCAGTAAAACAAAAGGACACCTGTTTAAATCTGATATAATAAGAATTGGTTTCACGGGGAAGGTGACACTTAAGTTGTACTGAAGGTCAAGCAAGATTCCTGGGGCAGACTAATAGTTTGGCTGGATGGATATACATCTCACTAAGAGGAGAAAGAAGAATGAGCAGGTTGCTAATGTATTTGTAAGGGACTAGCAGTGAAGACAGTTTAGTTCATACTTGATATGTAAAAATTTGAACAAATAACAAGAAAATAAACCAGAAAGCTGTACATGACAACATGAAATTGTAAGTGGATGATGATATAGTCAACTGACATAAGCTTAAAAGTAGCATTCGTTTGTATGTTCCAAGAACCTGAAACAGGAGTAAGAAATCGCGCTGGTATGCATCCATGAGAACACAAGTCCTAAAGCCTGCCTTGCAACCTGTCCCAACCACACACCCAACCCTATGACTTGTAGCAACAGAAGAAAGCAGTATTCTCAGAGGGGAGCTAGTTACAGTTAAGTCCTGCTTATTTTATTAAAAAGATGTGTATGCGTTCTGTTATGACAAAGGAAGTAGTTAGATTGAAATACTTAAGTCAGAAAGGGTTGCAATACCAGCAAGGGCTTCAGAGAGGAAGTAATGTCTATTTGCTGTTTCTGAAGCAATCAAGCACTGTCTTTTGAATTGCGATCTAAAATGAAATTAGACTTCAAATCATTTTGAAGTCTCTTTAACTTATGGCCAGATATCAAACTACTTTTAACAGAGAACTTCAAGTTTCCTTATAGCTTTGTCTAGAAAATATCAATTATTATTTGTTCATATTTATCTTTAGAGCTCTCTCTACCGGTTGAGAAATAAAAATAGGAGGCCTTTTTTTTAATAAATCTTAAATATAATCAAGGCACATTACCCCCTCCCCCTGCACACACACACACACACACACACACACACA
>NC_048224.1:98558263-98575588 GCF_002007445.2 Ailuropoda melanoleuca
TAATTAGTAATTGTTTATAATTTATACTTAGCATAAGTGTCCAAATATTGTAATGGTGTGTAGCCCTCTATGGTGCCGTGTAACCCAGTTCACTGAGAAATATTAACTGCTGTGGTCCCACACATTTTGTTACTATAAAATTGTGTTTTTTATAATGGAAACTAACAGCTATGCATCCCTGTCATGCACACTATCAAGCTGATAATTTATGATTTGTGTCAATTTGCAAGGTTTTTTTCTAATTTACTTATTTATCCTTATTTCTAACTCAAGCATGCATAACTTTCACACCTTTAAAACTATAGGGAATATTTTCTTTTTTTTTTCTTTTGNTTTTCTTTTGATGCATGTTAACTTTATAATGCATGTGGAAAATTAGTGACAAGAAATAATATGCTTATTTTTACAGTAGAGAAGTTGAAAGTTTAGGCAGTGAATNTAGCGTAAGTGTCCAAATATTGTAATGGTGTGTAGCCCTCTATGGTGCCGTGTAACCCAGTTCACTGAGAAATATTAACTGCTGTGGTCCCACACATTTTGTTACTATAAAATTGTGTTTTTTATAATGGAAACTAACAGCTATGCATCCCTGTCATGCACACTATCAAGCTGATAATTTATGATTTGTGTCAATTTGCAAGGTTTTTTTTTTCTAATTTACTTATTTATCCTTATTTCTAACTCAAGCATGCATAACTTTCACACCTTTAAAACCATAGGGAAGATTTTCTTTTGATGCATGTTAACTTTATAATGCATGTGGAAAATTAGTGACAAGAAATAATATGCTTATTTTTACAGTAGAGAAGTTGAAAGTTTAGGCAGTGAATGCTGACTCTGTTAACATTTAAGGCTCAAATATCAATAGGTAAGTACAATTTATATTCTTTATTTGTTAATTCATCATTTTCTTAAAAAGTAGACTAGGTATATTATAATATATTTGGATTTTGAGGATGATGATAATAGATAAGTTTTTGAGACTTTCTAATAAAATTGCAGTCAGTAGCCCTCTTAGAGATCTTCTTGTATGGATGAAGTAGTCTGACCAATTTGGCTAATTTTTAGAGTTTCTATATGGTTTTGTAAATTTTTATACTTAGGGGTTTTACAAATGAGAAATTTTTATTAAGATAAATAATTTCTTTATAACTGTGCATGTTATATTTGAGTATTTTATTACAGAGTTTAAATATTACCATTTTACCAATAAATGAGAAGAGTAGTTAATTAATTGCAACACCCACTGGTTTATTTTTCTCTACCACTGTACAAGAATTTACTAAATATATTCTTTGCTGCATCTGAGGGAAAATGGTTGAATAAGACTCATTTCTGCCCCTTAAGTAGTACAGGTATATTAAAGATGCTAGGATAATAATAATATTACAATGTAGAGTGATAAATACAATGATAGAGGAGAACACCAAGAGAGATGAAAATACAAAGCAGTAAAACAAAAGGACACCCGTTTAAATCTGATATAATAAGAATTGGTTTCATGGGGAGGTGACACTTAAGTTGTACTGAAGGTCAAGCAAGATTCCTGGGGCAGACTAATAGTTTGGCTAGATGGATATACATCTCACTAAGAGGAGAAAGAAGAATGAGCAGGTTGCTAATGTATTTGTAAGGGACTAGCAGTGAAGACAGTTTAGTTCATACTTGATATGTAAAAATTTGAACAAATAACAAGAAAATAAACCAGAAAGCTGTACATGACAACATGAAATTGTAAGTGGATGATGATATAGTCAACTGACATAAGCTTAAAAGTAGCATTCGTTTGTATGTTCCAAGAACCTGAAACAAGAGTAAGAAATCGCGCTGGTATGCATCCATGAGAACACAAGTCCTAAAGCCTGCCTTGCAACCTGTCCCAACCACACACCCAACCCCTATGACTTGTAGCAACAGAAGAAAGCAGTATTCTCAGAGGGGAGCTAGTTACAGTTAAGTCCTGCTTATTTTATTAAAAAGATGTGTATGCGTTCTGTTATGACAAAGGAAGTAGTTAGATTGAAATACTTAAGTCAGAAAGGGTTGCAATACCAGCAAGGGCTTCAGAGAGGAAGTAATGTCTGTTTGCTGTTTCTGAAGCAATCAAGCACTGTCTTTTGAATTGCGATCTAAAATGAAATTAGACTTCAAATCATTTTGAAGTCTCTTTAACTTATGGCCAGATATCAAACTACTTTTAACAGAGAACTTCAAGTTTCCTTATAGCTTTGTCTAGAAAATATCAATTATTATTTGTTCATATTTATCTTTAGAGCTCTCTACCGGTTGAGAAATAAAAATAGGAGGCCTTTTTTTTTTAATAAATCTTAAATATAATCAAGGCACATTACCCCCTCCCCCTGCACACACACACACACACACACACACACACACACACACACAGTCTTTAGTGATTGGTTTTCCAGATATAAATGAGCAATAATTTTATCACTCCTGATTTGGGAGGAAAACTTTATTCACTCTCTAACTGAACATGTATAGTTTTTGTCTAAAAAAGATTCAGATACAACCTCTGGAACAATCAAATATAATATGTGTAACTGGTCACAGCCCTTTGAATAAATATGATGAAAAGATGAATGCCGACTATTTCTAATTGAATTCAGTCTTGAGTTAACATTAATTCTAAGTCTGTAAAGGATAATGAAGATGTTTGGCTTTTTCTTTTTCTTTTTTTCAATTTGCACATATTTTGAGAGGCAGTTTCAGAGCAATTGGAACATGCCAATGCTAATAGCACTCTTTTTCTTGACAATACTTACCTTGACATTTCTATTACAAGTGAGTGAGTGAGTTATTTCTGCTAATATTCAGGAAATGTCTCAGCAGGATGAAAAATAATCATGTTTAAGAACTTGCATGGAGATCTTTTATATACCAGGTAGCTACAGCGATCCCATATCTGTGCAGAAGAAAATGTTCATAACTTAAATATGCAGGCAGGGCTCTCACCCATTCTGGATCTCTGCAAAAAACTATTGATTTCATTAAGGATGCAATATAGCCCAGAGTCTTTAAGCAAACACATTTTCTCCCCCCAAAAATCAAATAGAGGAATAGGCAAAGAATTCTCTTTCATCTATAAATTATAAAGCCAAGTTCAAGAAATTCAAACTACTTGAAAAGGAGTATTTGATTTCTTATGTAATGAAATTGCAAAAAAATAAAAACTTAGTGCAGACTCACTTGAATGATGAAACTGTAATATTTTAATACAAATCCAGGATTCTATGTGCAACCATTTTTAATTGGAAACTAATAGTAAGATGTGCAAATTATATAAGCAGTCAGTAACAAATTTCATCTCAGAATAAATATTCTTTGACTAGACATTTTTTTCAGGAAAAAATAATGTTAAATTCCATAAGTACACACACACCCCACAATTTCCTTAAGTTACCATCATTTTAATCATTTTAGCTAAGAGCTATTCTCCCTCTTCTCATCTACAGAGAATGTTAACAGTAATGGCTCTGAAACTGTGGAAACAAAAAAGAACAAATCCTTGATACATTTCTCTCCTATTAGTCTGTTTAAAAAGAGAAATAGGAAATCTGTAGTCAGTGCTTACCTTTAAGTGGTATGAAATGGCAGTAGTGACAGAACGGGACAAGTTTAATATATTTCTGACAATATCTCTTTGGAAGACGGTATCAATTTGTTACTTCAAAGCCATTTACGACCTTTCTTCCCCCCCCCTTTTTTTTTAGTTTTTACTATTATGGCTAGAAACCTAATATATCTGCTTTCTCATATTCCTTGCTAATATGATGATCATGTAAAAAAAGATCTAGCTAGTGAAGAAAACGTGAAAATATTTGGGTAGGACATTCTTTAAAAAAATAAAAATAGGGGCGCCTGGGTGGCACAGCGGTTAAGCGTATGCCTTCGGCTCAGGGCGTGATCCCAGCGTTATGGGATCGAGCCCCACATCAGGCTCCTCTGCTAGGAGCCTGCTTCTTCCTCTCCCACTCCCCCTGCTTGTGTTCCCTCTCTTGCTGGCTGTCTCTATCTCTGTCAATAATTAAATAAAATCTTTAAAATAAATAAAAATAAATAATAAAAGATAACATTTTTATGAGGAGAGAACACTTTTCCCTTTCTTTTCTCCTTTACCCTTTATTTTTCCTGGAACTGAGACCCAATGCTGGAGTTAGAACAGCCATGTTCTGTCTATGGTTTGAAAGCCCCAAGTTAACGAGGAGAATGAATAGAGCTGCTTCGGTGCTCACCCCCTTCAATCTTGGGCATCATATCCCCAAACTTCTTGTTGCTTTAGCACCTACGCCTTGTCTAAGGTTTAGATAAATAAATTCAAAACGTATTTATGCTGTTGTAAAGAGTTTTTTATTAACTAGAAATACAGCTAAAATTAAATGATATAAACAGGAATAAAATGATGTAACCAGTCCATCCTCTATATGAGGATTTGTAACTAAAACTATGATTTAGTTCTTTGATTCCACATTATGTTGAGAAAAATCAGGGGACACTTTTTTGTGCATATTTCTTCTGTTACTATTTGATATAAGCTCACCCCAATAATATGATTCTTTTCAGAGTTTTTGTTGTGATATGTGAATCAACTAGACATGTTAATTTTCTAGGTGAAATTGTTCCACTATTTTTACTGTGCTGGTATCTTCTTTCGATCACTCACAGTTTTCTCAAACCACCCTCCAAACACTCCATGGGGGGAAAATACAAATAAAATACCATCAAAATGTAGTTATTTGTATATTGTTATCATGATTATTCATGTTATTGAGAGAAAGGCAAATAGGAAAATAATTCAAGTAATACGTGTTATTGTTAGGAATGGGATCTCAAATTATGGGAAGGATTACAGGTGACTTATTTAGGCTTGCTATTTATTAGAAATACTTGATATACCTGCTTGTTTAGGTGGACGTAATCTGTTATTTATATGATTTTCATGTAGTAATTGAGTCAAATCATTTAACAGTCCTGTACCCAAGTTAGTTGTGAATATATATGTCCATTTGGATTATTAATGTACTGTTAATCTGTGTGAAATTATGGTTACTTTTTTTTAAAGATTTACTTATCTATTGTAGAGAGAGAGTTTGAACGAGCTGGGGGAGGGGCAGAAGGAGACAGAATATCAAATAGACTACCCGCTGAGCGTGGAGCCAAAGCAGGGCTCCATCTCATGACGCACAGATCATGACCTGAGCCAAAATCAAGAGTCAGAAACTTAACTGACTGAGCCACCTAGGTTCTCCTTACGGTTGCTTTAAACCATACTTGTGCTCTGTGGTTTAAAAGCATTTAAACATTTATCTAAGTTTTATTTCTTTATTAAACAGAGCTTTTCACTTGATCTATTCCTGGCATTCATAATAATTCCAGGTAAATTATACCATTAGAAAAACATACATTATCTAATTTTTAAATATTTACTTTCTTGAATAAAATACCAACCTTGTTTCTACTAGAAATTCTGGAACATGAAATGTGTGACAAAAAAACTACCAGCATTATTACAGTCTATTTCTCTTTAGTTCCTGAATGTCATTAAGGGAGAAAATTAGTCTGGTAAGTTTTTCACAATTTTTGAATTTATATGAATTCAAATTCTCTGCAATGACTAGATAGCAATGTTAATTCAACCACGGATGCACAGTGTATGCAGGCTAAAGGACAATCCAGCTATAAAAAGTCCTATTTCGGTAATGCTAACGATTTCTGGCTTCTCATTTCTTGTAATTTAAGAAGTAGCCTGCAGACTTTCTTATTATGCCTGTCACATCTGCCATTATATCTCCATACCTATGAAATGTCTGTAACAATGCCTCTAAGACCCCAATTGCATCTGGTAAGTGATGACGCACTCCTAGTCATTCAGAACTCAGGGGTACAAGTCAACTGTAGTTCCTTCCTTTCTATAAAGCAGTTTGAAATGACTAATAGATTAACAAATTTAGAAGATATATTTACAATTTCTTTTTGCAAAGAAAAAAATATGTATGATAATATCCCATATATCCATGTTACCATAAAAGAAAGATTAAGAAATTAGAATTAAAGCCCTCCCAACTTCAAATTCATGTATTCCAGTTTGGCAATTCAACATCAATTTTACTATACAAGGAACATACATAAATAGTTTTTACATAACCCATTCTATTGCCTCTGTATTTTACAACTTTAAATAAATACCCATAGAAAGTACTTTAAATGTAAAGATTGCTTAATTTTTGAAAGGANCTGTACCAACTTGCATTCCCACCAACAATGTAGGAGGGATCCCCTTTCTCCACATCCTCTCCAACAATTGTTGTTTCTTGCCTTGTCTATCTTTGCCATTCTATCTGAACTGGTTATTTTTCTAAAGCTTCCTAAGGTTATCTTCGTAATTCATGTGACTATTGCTGCCAAGATTTGCTAACAAAACACAATTATGTGGTAACCGAATTCTTATAAATTTTCAGTACTGAAAAAGGTAACAAAAAACCCTCAAAAAATAAAATCAAAGCAGAAATAATTCTCCACATAAAATATATTCTACTCAGTTGAATTAGAAAATATTTGTTATAATTATTGAAATATACATGAAGAGATTTGTGGCAGTGGCTAAGCTCTGGTAGTGGTAGAACTCTGTCAAAAACTGCTATTGCTCAAATCTGAGCTCCAGCACTTATAAGTTGTAAAGTCTTGAGATATTTAATTAGCATCCTGCAGCCACAAAGTTTCCACTGGAAAAATAAGAATTATAACAGTTGGGGTGCGTGCGTAGCTCAGTGAGTTAAACATCTGACTTTTAATTTTGGTTCAGGTCATGATCTCAGTATTGTGAGATTGAGCCCCACGTTGGGCTCCATGCCAGGCATAAAGCCTGCTTAAGATTCTCTCTCCCCCTCTTCCTCCGCCCCTCCCCCATCTCTTTCTTTCTCTCTCTCTCAAAAAAAAAAAAAAAAGGAAAAGAAAAAGAATTGTAACGTTGTCACATGGAGTTAATGAAAAAATTCATATAGATTCTTCTCCTAAGTACTAATATAGCTGTTAATATTATTTGCTCTTTCCTTGGATTAACTTCAATTTTTTTTCAGCTGAGTAGAGTTAATGATGATTGGAGCTGTTTCCAAACTAGATGTGCTTTGTAACTCATCCTTATCAAATATTCTGCAAAATCAGTCTTCAGATTGAAGAAAGATTTATCCTTTCAGTGGATATTCACAGATAAGATTGCCAGATAAAATAAGGTTGTCCAGTTAAATTTGGATATTCACAATTAGGGTCCCCGGATAAAATAGTCCAATTAAATTTGAATTTCAAATAAATAACAAATAAGTTTTTAGCATAAGAATGTCCCAGATATTGTGTAGGACATGCTTACTGTAGGACCCATAATTATTCATTGTTTATATGAAATTCAAATTTAACTGAATATTCTGTATTTTATTTGCTAAATCAGGCAACCTTATTCATAGTGCAATTAGTGTTTAGGAAAACATTGTAAAGAAACATGTTTAACTTGATTTAATCCAATTATTCATAAAATTTATTTGACCATTGACCACTTTTTGAAGGTAATATCTATTACTACATTGATGGACACAAATCGGGAAAAGTTCTTTTTAGTCTCATACCTTAATTTTATAGGTAAGGAAAATGAAAGAAGCTAATATGCTAAATTTTTCCTGACAACAGAGATCAGGTGTTAGTCCCCTTATCAGGTTGACATGTTCTCTGTTTCTTCCAGAAAATTTAAGTCCTGTTCTTTCATTTTTTCTTTAGTGATTTAAAAGCTCTGAAATAAGTTCTGCTTTGTAAAATTAACTTATCTGTACATATACTTATTTAGACATCAGTGACTTTTTGCATGTATTATCTTATTCACTTTATTCATCTTATCCACTTTAAAATTATCCACTTTTTCTTTTTACTAGAAAGGTATTGGTTACAAAAACTATGGAATAGTAAATTTCCAATTTATTCCTTCAAATAGATTGAATATATATTATAATGCATACATACACCAAACACCTAAAAAAAACATTTGAATTCATTATGGAATCATGGACAAAGTTTTATCAGAAATTCCNTTTCCAATTTATTCCTTCAAATAGATTGAATATATATTATAATGCATACATACACCAAACACCTAAAAAAAATTTGAATTCATTATGGAATCATGGACAAAGTTTTATCAGAAATTCCAACACAATAGCATGATTTCCATCCACAAGTCCTAAGTTGCTAGTGCCGTCAAGAAAGAAATGAACCACCATATGCATAAATAAACCTCTTTTACTTCAATAGAAGTTTGGATNTTGTGTTCCCTCTCTCGCTGGCTGTCTCTATCTCTGTCAAATAAATAAATAAAATCTTTAAAAAAAAAAAAAAGAAATTCCAACACAGTAGCATGATTTCCATCCACAAGTCCTAAGTTGCTAGTGCCGTCAAGAAAGAAATGAGCCACCATATACATAAATAAACCTCTTTTACTTCAATAGAAGTTTGGAATGCAAACATGTGAGTGTGTGGAATGTGATTGAAAGAATGAAAAAGGCCATAATTTAAGAAAAACCTGAATTTTGTTTTTCTCTATATTAGCAAAAGCATCATAGAATATTTTGGTCAAATTATTTTGGTCAAATATTTTGGTCAAATAATTTTCATTTAATTTTCTGAATTGTCACGCTTTTGAAAATTAATGCATTTCATTGTTCTAAAGCTAAAATATTGGTTACACAGTGGTTTCAGTCTTGCTTAGACATAATGTGTGTGTCTGTTTTTCTTCTAGAGGCACTGCTTTAAAATTTCTAAGCTAATCTATTTCTTATAATAATTTTGGTGGAGTTTAATGGCCTGTCCTTGCAAAGGTTATACAATACTAAAAAACGATTTAAAGTCAGGAGTATTTGAGAACAGCAGATTTTTTATATTTGCTTTCAACGCGTGGGTGTTCATGTAACTTAAGAAAACCACTCCTGGGCAGTTCACGCAGTGTGATACATTTTTAAAGTTCATGTTTTCCCTAGAAAATGTTTAAAATCCTATAGCGAAGATTAAATTCTTGATCCCTCTTGCATGTGATAAACTCCAGCTTGTCTAGTAGTTTAAAGCCAAAGACATGCTTAAATAACAGGTGCATGACTCTTGAAATTAGCAGTTTTTAGTTTTTCTGTTTACTGTAATTACCTAGAATGCCCAGAGTTATTTACTCAGGGTAACCTGTTTATGTATTTTCCTTTTTAATATTTACTCTTGCAAGAGCTTCAGGGCTATGTAAAATTATTCTCTGTAGAAATAATCAAGATGGTATATTTACTGTACTTCCCTAAAACATGTAAAATGCATAGGTAAGTTGGAGACTTAATTTCATTAAATTGGGAAAATAGTTGGGAAATATTTGTATGTAAAGGTTTAGATGACAATATGTCTTGTAGTAGCAATAATTGAACATTTAAATATATATTATTAATTTTATGTTCTCTATGTTAGTTTTTTACTCTCTTGATTTGAAAATTCAGTTTCCTTTTTTCTAAAAATGTTTATTTCCTGAATTTTAATAAATTTCCTTCTAGCCAATAGCAAATCTTTATGTTTGAAAAATTGTTTGGAGTAATTGAAATTTCTGTGGCTAAATTATGTAACTAAATGCCACAGCCTACCATAACTGGCAGAAACAACAACAATTCTGTTATGAAGGAAAAAACATTAAATTAACAATGAAATTCTAATTAAATAAAATTACTCTTTGAACTCATTCATTAAATATATTTCTTATATAACATCATCTAAACAAAAAGATCACATATTACCTACTTTAATATTATATTATCTATTCATTATTTGTGATTGCTAAAGTCCAGGTGTTAAATGCTGAAATCTTTTTCAAGACAAACTAATTATCTACCATATAATGGGATTCTATTATTTAGAGAAAAAATATTGAATATTTTAAAAGTGATAGATTGCAGAACATATAATTACTATAATACTGCATTTGATAAAACTTGGTCATAATAAAAGGCCTTAAAAATCAATATTGACATAATAAGATTGCTAAATAACTTTTAAGTGAAAATGCACCATGTAGAGTAATAAGTAAGATATGTTAACTTATAATATCATCTGTTACCTTCCCTAAATCCAAACAAATCTATCATGAATTCTGATAAGTTGATAACCTTCATAAAAATTATATGTTAGTAACTATTTCAACAATCATACAATTAAATAAGCCATAATTGACAATTCCAACAATACTCTGATATAAAGAAAACTCCAAATTGTCAGTTTCGTTGTGTTGACTCTAATAGAAATGAGAGTTAAACCATATGTTGAAAATAATGTTTTATATTTGTAGCTGAAATTCTGATAAGAAAACCCCATGTTTGTACTTAAAACAAACGTGCCAGTTCATTCCTTCTTATACAAGTTTCCCATTATCCATATGTTTCACAACTATATTATACCTAGATGTAAAAATTAGCATATTACATTTTATACATATTCCTCCACCACCAAGTACAACAGAAAGCATTTCTTCCAGAAGTTATTAAATCTGAAGAGTTTTAAAACAGATAAAATCCACTGACCAACCAAATGAAAGCTTAAAGTGTTGAGGAACATTTTTCAGACTTTATGTCATGCTTTCAATTATGATTAGGGTTGTATATTTCTGTTGTGCAGAAAGGTTCCAATATTCAAATATAGTATACTTTCAAGATAAGCTAGCATTCATATCCTGTCAAAATGGTGTGGCTTATTTTTTTGATTAGCTAGAGCAAAATAACATTATCATGAAAGTTTTGATCCATATTATTATGATTAGGATAATTACATGGATTATGATTAGATACTTTGCAGATTTTTTTCTTTACTAACTAGTTTTCTTTAAATTTTTTTAAAAATCAATGCCATCTGTAAATTTTTTAACTTTATCACTTTTTTAAGTGGGAAATTTATTAACTGGGAAAATTATTTTTATTTTCAGTGTACATTTTAATAATTAAAGTATGCTTCTGTAATAAATTCATTTCCTTTATATGTTCCAATAATCTGAGCGTTAAGAAGTCTTATTTACCATCTTATCATTTGTGTTTGTCTTAAAACTTAAAAATATTTTTTTCAATTTACTTGAAAAAGAGTGAATGAATGATCTATATGTTCATGTTAGTAAATGTATAACATAATGGTCAAGTGTATGCATATAAGTATACATGTGGCAAAAAATTAACTTCTGAGATATTTAGAATTATAGGAGAAATAAGTTTTGGACAATCAAATAAGACATAGTTTTGTACTGATTTTTCACTATTTTGTGGAGCATGAAACTCGGAATTGTTTTTTTTTCCTTAGAAAAGTACCCTGTTACAATAAAATTGATTTTTGCTCATTTTATATGTCACCATATTTCGCTCTTGCTTAGCTTCCCTAAGTTCCTCTTGGCTCTCCTCCACATGCTTTGTCATCCTGATATCTTTCCTGAAGGATTAGCAGCTATGTGAAATATATCCAGTCTCATTGCTACCACAGAGAACTAGAGAGTTATCAAAAAATAAATTGTCCGTCAAAATTCTGTTTATAACTAGCTCATATAACCGATTGATAGTTTTAGCTCTTACATTTAGTCTTTGGTTCATTTAGAGTTAATTTTTTATATGGTGTAAGATAGGTGTCTATCTTCATTCTTTGGAATATGCATATCCAGTTTTCTCAACACCATTTGTTGATATTATAAATTTTAAGTAGAAGGAGGAAATAATATAATTTGTGTTTTTTTAAGTTAAATTTAGATGTTCTGAAATTGAATTGAAAGCAAATTAGAGTGGTAGCAGTGTGAGTGATAAGGAGTTTCTTTTAGTAATTTCACCAAGATATGATGGTAGACTGGAAAAGGTTTATAGAAACAAAAATAGAGTAGGTAGATTAGAGATACATTTGGAAGTTAAACGCAATTTAATGGGGAATTTGCTCTAGATGATGAGAGAGAGAAATGTGTGAAAGAAAATACACATGATTCCAACAGCAGAAGGTATACATATGTATATAATACAACAGATGGTAAGAGGAAGAAAAATATTTAGGAAATTTTAGAATTTCAGGTAGATTAAAAAAACTCAGCTTTAGGTGTGTGTGTGTATAATTTTTATTGAAGTATAGAGTACAGTTGGGATATGATATTACATTAATTTCAGGTGTACAACATAGTGATTCAACTAGTCTATATGTTATGCTGTGCTTACCACAAGGGCAGCTGCAATCTTTCATCATACAACACTATTACAGTACCATAGACTATATTCTCTATGCTGTACCTTTCACCCATTATGCCCATTCCTCAACCCACTCCCCTCTGGAAACTACCAGTTTATTCTCTGTGTTTATGGGTATGTTTCTGCTATTTTTGTGTTTCATTTATTTTTGTTTGTTTGTTTTTTAATTTTTTTAATTTTTATTTTTTTTAAATATTTTATTTATTTATTCAACNTCTGTGTTTATGGGTATGTTTCTGCTATTTTTGTGTTTCATTTATTTTTGTTTGTTTGTTTTTTAATTTTTTTAATTTTTATTTTTTTTAAATATTTTATTTATTTATTCANCTGTGCTTACCACAAGGGCAGCTGCAATCTTTCATCATACAACACTATTACAGTACCATAGACTATATTCTCTATGCTGTACCTTTCACCCATTATGCCCATTCCTCAACCCACTCCCCTTCTGGAAACTACCAGTTTATTCTCTGTGTTTATGGGTATGTTTCTGCTATTTTTGTGTTTCATTTATTTTTGTTTGTTTGTTTTTTAATTTTTTAATTTTTATTTTTTTTAAAGATTTTATTTATTTATTCAACAAAGAGACAGCCAGCTAGAGAGGGAACACAAGCAGGGGGAGTGGGAGAGGAAGAAGCAGGCTCATAGTGGAAGAGCCTGATGTGGGGCTCGATCCCATAATGCTGGGATCACGCCCTGAGCTGAAGGCAGACGCCCAACCGCTGTGCCACCCAGGAGCCCCTGTTTGTTTTTTAATTCCACATATGAATGAAACATATAGTATTTGTCATTATCTACCTAAATTATTTTACTTAGTATAATGCCCTCAAGGTCTATCCATGTTGTCCCAAATGGTAGATCTCATTCTTTTTTTATGGCTGAGTAACATTCCTGTGTGTGTGTGTCTGTGTGTATTCCATCTCTTTCTTATCCACTCATCTATGGTTGGACACTAGGGTTGCTTCCTTATCTTGGCTATTGTAAATAATGTGTCAGTAAATATAAGGGTGCATGTATCTTTTAGAATTAGTGTTTGAGTAAATACCGGCGGTGGAATTACTGGATCATGCAGTAATTCTATTTTTAATTTTTTGAGGAAACTTCATACTGTTTTCCACAGTGGCTACACCAATTTACATTCCCACCAAGAGTGCACGTGGGTTCCTTTTTTCCATATCCTCACCAACTTTTGTTATTTCTTGTCTTTTCAATAATAGCCATTCTGATGGGCGTAAGGTAATATCTCATTGTCATTTTGATTTGCATTTCCCTGATGATTAGTGATGTTGAACATCTTTTCATATGCCTGTTGGTCATCTGTGTCTTCTTTAGAAAAATGTCTGTTTGGGTCATCTCCCAATTTTTAATTATTTATCAGGGTTTTTTTGGTGTTGAGTTGTGTAAGTTCTTTATGTATTTTAGATATTAACCCCTTTTTAGATATATTATTTATGAATATCTTTTCCCATTCATTAGGTTGCCTTTTTGTTTTGTCGATTATTTCCTTAACTCACTGTACAAAAGCTTTTGTTTTAGTGTAGTCCCAATAGTTTATTTTGGTTTTATTTACCTTTCCTGAAGAGTCATATCTAGAAAAATGTTGCTAAGGCTAATGTCCAAGAGATTACTGCCTAAATTTTCTTCTGGGAGTTTAGGGTTTGGCTTTGTTTGTTTTTTTTTAAGATTTTTATTTATTTGTTAGAGAGCACAAGCAGGGGGAGTGGCAGGCAGAGGGAGAAGCAGGCTCCCCAGTGAGCTGGGAGCCAGATGTGGGACTCAATCCCAGGACCCTGGGATCATGACCTGAGCTGAAGGCAGGTGCTTAACTGACTGAGCCACCCAGGCGTCCCATTCTTCTAGGAGTTTTTTTTTAATTTCATGTTTCACATTTAGATTTTTAATCCATTTTGAGTTTATTTTTGTGAACAGTGTAAGATAAGGGTCCACTTTCATCCTTTTGCATGTAGCTGTCCAGTTTTCCCAGCACCATTTGTTTAAGAGACATTTTTCCCCATTGTATATTCTTGCCTCCTTTGTCATAAATTTACTGACCATATAAGCTTGGGTTTATTTTGGGGGTCTCTGTCCTGTCCCATAATGATCTATGTGTATATTTTTGTGCCAATACCATACTATTTTGATTCCTATAGCTTTGTAATATTACTTTAAATCTGGGATTGTGATACCTCCAGCTTTGTTCCTTCTTAAGATTACTTTGTCTGTTTGTGGTCTTTTGTGGCTGCATACAAATTTTAGTATTATTCATTCTACTTCCATAAAAAATGCTGTTGGCATTTTGATAAGGACTGCATTGAATCTGGATTGCTTTGAGTAGAATGGACATTTGTTTGTGTTGTCATCTTCAATATCTTTCATCAATGTTTTATAATATTCAGAGTGCAAATCCTACCTCCTTAGTTAAGTTTATTCCTAGTATTTTCTTCTTTCTGGTGCAGTTGTAAATGGAATTGCTCTCTTAATTTCTCTTTCTGTTACTTTGTTATTAGTGTATGGAAATGCAACATATTTCTATGTTAATTTTGTATCCCACAAGTTTACTGAATTCATTTCTTCTAACAGTGTTTTTTTTTTTTTTTGGTGGCCTCAGTGAGACATAATTCACATACCTATGCCAATAAAGGAATATTAAAAGCCACAGTGAAAAAAATGAAAATTATGAAAAAAGGAGAAATTCAAGGAAAGAAATGAAAAATGGAAGTTTAAATGACGTGATGTGTTCATTTGATATAGAGTGAAAAAACACTTAACCATGGATTGATTTGAGCAGATACAGCAATTTGTCAGACAGTCCATAAAGTGAACTCCAAAAAATCATTGGATAAACCTTGTAGAATCCTTTCCCCTTGAGTGTCGTGGAATCTGAAATTTGATTCTAGCCCTTAGAGGGTAGTAAATGTGATAGGATGATCACTTCCAGTATTAGGTTTATTACACATTGTTATTAGAAGACTTAGTCTTAGGGGTGCCTGGGTGGCTCATTTGTTAAGCATCTGCCTTCGGCTCAGGGCATTACCCCAGAGTCCTGGGATCGAGCCCCGCAACAGGTTCCTCCACTGGGAACCTGCTTTTTCCTCTCCCACTCCCCTTGCTTGTGTTCCCTCTCTCACTGGCTGTCTCTTTCTGTCAAATAAATAAATAAAATCTTAAAAAAAACAGAAGACTTTGTCTTAGACAAAGACTGGAGAAAGATTTTCCTGCTGGCCTTAAAAAAGTAAATTGCAATGATTTGACAGACTCTGTGAGACTGCTGCACGGCAAGGCACAGTGCATGGCATTAGGATCTGAGGGAGGCTTTCTGCAAATCCCACAGGAAGCCAGGCCCTTTGTTATACAACAAGGAAGTAAATTTTTCCATCAAATGGTGCTTGGAGGCATATCCCAGTCCACCTCAGGATATAAATTTAGCTTGCTGACACCTTAATTTTTGCCTTGTGAGACCCAGTGGCAGAACCATGCCTGGACTTCTAACCCATGGAAAACAAGATAATTGTGTATTGCTGAACTGTTAAGCATGTGGTAATTTGTTATACAGCAATAGAAACATAGTACAACGTTTTTATGTAGGTGGCTAGTGTGTGAGGACAGTAAGTCATTTGTCCACACAGCCTGCCTGTTTTCCTCTGCTGGCATTTACTGTTCAAAGTAGAAAGTTCAAAGTGATTTTCTTTTTTCTATTTAGAAGACAGCAACCTCAGTGAAGCTTGTCCTGGTGAGTAAAACTTAAGTATAGCAATAGGATATTAAACATATTTGAAGTATATGCACAGCATGATATTGTACTTGCTTCATTTTTAGTGTAGTATAGCGAGTTTAACTGCCTGATGCCAATTAGACATAATGAGAATTATGGAGCTAAACCACGGTGCGCTACGCTGAAAATCGACTCATTGGGGTTCTTACTGACTTTATGCTTTTTCTTGAAGGACATATAAACTTTGTTAAGGCTTCTCTTTTTTCTTACCTAAGAAACATCGGTTGCATCATTTATTTATTAAACATTTATTAACTTTAATTAATAAAATTAGTTTTTACATCTCTTCACCAGGGAAAAGCTAAAGTTAGTTTAAATTTTGATGTCAGCATTTTATTAAGCCAAAATATGCAAAACATTCTAACAGATCCCCCTTGTTTCTTGAGAATTAATAGTATGTGTATGACCAATTTTAATTTTGAATAAAGCTCTCAAATATGTGTAGGTGGGTACAATCAAATCTAATGAAACAAAACACACACACACACACACACACACACACACACACACACAGACATGCACACAAAGTTGCCTTCAGAAAACTCAGAATTCCAAACTGAACCACAGGAATATTTCCTTCCCAAATCACAGAATGTGAACTAAATAGCTACTCCTTTGGGTTTTAGATAAAAGATAAAAGGCTTCTTACATTGTGTTCATTCAACAAATGCTGATACAGCACTGACATTGGATCAGAAATGGATATAAGTGCCTCAACAAATTACATCATTAATCCTTATGACAGCCTTCTAGAATTAATCAGAAATTATTTTTTAAGAAAATGTAGTTCTTTATTCATTTGTAAAGAATCCACCCAAGTTGTTCAATGATCATAATGCAGACAGCGCCAAGGCTGAGGAAACCATTCTTTTTTAGCTTTTTCCAATTTGTACTTACATTATTGGTAGAATAGAGGGATTGATATTTGCTTAATTGAAAATCACTAAAGAAATCTCAGTCTTGGGATGCCTGGGTGGTTCATTCAGTTAAGCATCTGCCTTGGGCTCAAGTCATGATTCCAGGGTCCTGGGATGGAGCCCATAGTCAGGGTCCCTGCTCAGCAGGGAGTCTGCTTCTCCCTCTCCTACTCCCCTTCCCCCCGTTTGTGCTCTCTCAAATAATTAAAATCTTAAAAAAAAATCTCACTTTTTTCAAAGATAATTTTCTGAAACTAACTCATGGGTTGCTGAAATTATTTACTGTGTATACTATAAAAAATTATTCTCTAAGTTATGTACATGGTACAGCAACACATCTTTCTCCATCAAATTTCCGTCT
>NC_048224.1:98575688-98591433 GCF_002007445.2 Ailuropoda melanoleuca
GCTGGGACAAGAGAGAAAAAGAATTCAAGTAAGATTGACTGCAGCAATTTTTACATGAAAGGAAGTAGAGGAATAGGATTGCTATTACCGGATTTGGGAGACTATGTGCAGGATAAGATTTAGAGGAAAAGCTCAAAATTTAAGTTTTAGATAGGTTAAGTTTATAATTCCTATTAATTTTCTAATGAAAATGGACATGAAGAGCAAGCATTTGGACATTTGAGCCTAGAATTCTTGAAATGTGAGTGGCCACTCAAGTAAGATGAAGATTAAGATCTGACCAGTGGCTGTTAAAATGTGAAAGTCCCTTGCATCCTTGACGGGACCATTTTACTGGAATGGTGGAGATAAGTCTGGCTTGGGTTTAATCAGGGAGAATGGGAGAAGAACATTTGGAAACACTGTATTTTGACAAGTTTTCAATCCACAGCATTCACAGGGAGTCTTGCAGTTTCTGATTCCCTAAAACAGATTTGTTAATTTTTAATAGCATAACCATCACAATGAAATTTTGCCCATTGTCTTGTTCATCACAGGACATTTAGATTTGAAAATCTAGAGGTCTTACCCACATATGGGAAAACTAAACATGTTTGAAAAGGAGTTAGAATTATATCCTAATATAGGAACTGGTGACACATTATAAAATATTCAATCAAAATGCTTGTTCAGAGCAATTCTGATATTTTAAGAAGACTTATCTGAAAATAAAGCTGCCTGATTGAAGGTCAAAAGGCCCAATCCATTACAGGACTTTTCCTTTTAAAATTTTTGCTAGCCAGGAATAGTTCACAAATCAGGAAGTAGAAAAAAATTGAGTTAAAATATTAAGAAGGGAAAGTTGATTTCTGTTCTTCATTTCCTTTGACAGAAATAGAATTATATTTCAACGAATTAGTTCCTTGTGTAAGTGGACACACTGGATGCAAGTTAAGCGCTGTGTAAGCTGGAGTAGATGATTCAACGATATTGGAGTTGTTTGAGCTAAGATCTTGGAAGTAGAAGTTTTTTACACTGGGGTCTATGAATCTGATAAATTAATGCTCTACTTTCCAGTATGTTTTCATATAAGAGGGACCAAGGATTACCAGGCAGGGCTACCTTATACAACCTATGAAATACATGAGGTAGGTACTGAGAGCCTGACAGCATGTTGCCCCCCTAAGCTCCTCGGTTTCCTATTGCAAGGTTCACAAAGTCACCATCTTACTTGCCACAAATAATATTTGCCTCACAATGTTTTTTTATTCACTTTTCTCCTGCCCATGTTCACTCTAAAATTCTGGTTCAAATATGAGTGATCACTTAAAAAATATGAGGATTAAGGTATGACCAATGGCTATTGCAGTGTAAAACTTGCATCCTTGACAGAGCTATTTTACTGGAGTTGTGGGAATATGAATCTGGCACCTTGCGCCATGGCTGATTTTAGTGAATTGTTAGTAGATTAATGGCAATTATTTTTTCATGAGTGTTAATTTAGGGTAAATAAATATATTTCAAGTTTGGTCAGTTTTTACAAAGGTTATTTTGTTGTGTTAATAACATTTGTTGTGGTAAAATTCACTTTATTTTGTCCCAAGGAAAAAATCTATATCTGTACATATTTTATTAAGTAGAAAAAATATGTCAGTGAGAAAATTGGTACAATTTTTTACACTAAATTTTTAATATCTCCAAATGTATTTTAATCCCAGAAAAACATAGACAGTTTTCTAGTATTTCCTCTTAAAATTGCTATATATTTCAGTTTACATCATAACACTGAGCAGTTTTAGGCTGGCCAATCCCTTATTATTTGAAAAGCAATAAGAATAAAAACAATTGAAAACAGGCACTGAATGAGTACTTAGCCTAATCATTCTCTGGACATTTAAATGTTGAAGGAGTGTACTGTTTTACCTAAATGAATTAGTAATAGAATTTTTAGATTGATAGTTATGTAAGCAATAGACAAAGGAAATAATTTCAGCCTGTGGGAGAGAGAAGGCATTGGTTAGAAAGAACAATTCCCAAATCATACATCTGTTTTCTTTACCAGTAGGTCTAGAATGGACCACTAAATCTACTCACCTCTGTTCTGTACATGTATTTAGTTCAATGAATATTGACTCAATAAATTTTCTTCAAGCCATTTATTATTCATTTTCTGAATGTTGGATGTCGTGAAATACAGCTATAAACCAAACACAGATTTGTCCTTCAAAATATAATGGAAATGAAAATACTTCAAGTAAAAGATTTAAAATTCAGTGTATTTAAGTATTGTGATAGGGATATGCATAAAGGTTGTTTATCTAAATCAGATCAAGGATGGGGAGTCATAAGGAGGTACACTAGGAGAAGGCTTCGTGTATAAAGACAAGACTTGGCTGACATGTCAAGGACATCTACATTAGTAGTCCAGACAAAGTCATGTTCAAATTCCATGAGTTGCAATAGAGCATAATCCATTAAAGGATCAGAAAGTAATTGAGTATAGATATCACCTATCATTTGTGACAATTCTAGTAGTAAGAGTTAAAGTAGGAAGAATGAATAGGATGAAGGTGCTTAAGGGTATCTTTGTCAAAAAAAAAGTAAAAGAGTTTGTCTTCATCCTAAAAGCAATGTATACAGCAGAAATATTTTAGGCAGAAGAATGTCACGAAGAGTTTAATTATTTTGGAGGGCTAGATAAAGACATTTCTATGGGAATGCTTCAATGACAGAGATAGTTTAGCTTGTGTTAAATGGCCCCACCTAGTGTCTTAATACCAAATATAGATTAGTTGAGATATGTATGGAGATATTTATCCCTCATCTATATATCTTTATCTGTACACCATACTGGATGGTTAAAATAATACCATTAATTATTATCTCTGTACATCTTGGTTATAAGAAAGGCCAAGAAAGAGTCAGCACAGTAATTCTAGATCTATTTTTTTCTGAAGGGTCCCAGTGAAAGTTAAACTAAGGAAGTTATATTGTTTTATTTGCCTTTGAAAGGAAAAGGAGAGAGAGGAATATTGGACAGAAGAAGTACCCACATGAATTACTCTTATTTTTAAGAAGTAGATCTGTACCATGTTTTTGATGAAAGGGAACTACCAAGTTTGGAAAAATTATCTCTGTTCTTCATGTATTCTATTCTGTGTTGAGATATAGGTGGACCCTCAGTAAAACAAATTTTTATTTTATTTTATTTTATTTATTTTTTTATTTAATATTTTTATTATATTATGTTAGTCACCATACAGTACATCCCTAGTTTTTGATGTAAAGTTCCATGTTTCATTTCTTGCGTATAACACCCAGTGAGCCATGCAATATGTGCGCTTTTTTTTTGCTGTGAATGTTTAAATGCATTTATTATATTGAAAGATCAGGAGATGTTAGAGAAAAGATCATTAATCAACTTTTATTCTTATATTTCTGTAACATTATCAATATTATTAATAATCTTTCTGGTCAGTTAATGGAATGTTTGAATAGTCATTTGCTCTGTTTGTAAAAATTGAGTCATTCATAAACTGTATTTCACCTAGGGTTGTATGAGGATTTTCTTTCAACATACCGAAATATTACTTGAAATAATGCTTTCACAAAGCATGATTTTCATACTTATATACAGGTAAAGCTGATTTTCTTATTTGTGGTAGTATTATGAAATTCTAATTCTTATTAATTAGCTAATAAGTGTTTTGAAGACCTTTGAGTCTGAAATGAATTAACATAATCCAGTGATAGATGCCTACCCCAGAAACATGACCCCCCCAAAAAAATATTTCTGTGCTTTTTTCGCTTGAAAGAAAGCAGATCATCTGTTCTTTCAGTGTGCTTTGCAGTTCACAGAAGTACTTCCACATTTATTATTTGGCCTGTATACTGGCTCCTTGGTATAGGCTGTGTGAGGAAACAATCCATCTGAGTGTGTATATGGAAGAAGCCTTNCAAAAAATATTTCTGTGCTTTTTTCGCTTGAAAGAAAGCAGATCATCTGTTCTTTCAGCGTGCTTTACAGTTCACAGAAGTACTTCCACATTTATTATTTGGTCTGTATACTGGCTCCTTGGTATAGGCTGTGTGAGGAAACAATCCATCTGAGTGTGTATATGGAAGAAGCCTTAAGTTTGACCTTTTTTTGCCCCTGATCTCTTTTAACCCAAGTTTATACACCAAAAAACTTGCTAAAATATATGACCTGGTTATGTTTATATCCAAACAGTGACTGTATAAAAGTGTTATACAAATCATAGTAGTGATTAGGAGGTTATTACCCAGGATTCTTGGTTTCTACTTTATTTATAATTTATGTTCCATCTTTTTCCAAATATATTCACAGCATACTTATCCTACACAAATACAGTAAGATTGTTGAAGTAGAAATAATAACAAATCAAAAACCAAAAAAACCCCCAGAAAGTTAATTATTTAATGAAATTCAGATTCAAAGCATTTTGTAATATATGAAATATTTTCAAAATCATCCTCATTCTTTTATATATTCAGTTTTTAGATGTTAGGTGTCCTTCTTTTTCTTTTTTTTTTTTAATGATTTTTAATTATATTATGTTAGTCACCATACAGTACATCCCCGGTTTCCAATGTAAAGTTCGATGATTCATTAGTTGCATATAACACCCAGTGCACCATGCAATACGTGCCCTCCTTACTACCCATCACGGGTCTATCCCATTCCCCCACCCCCCTCCCCTCTGAGGCCCTCAGTTTGTTTCTCATAGTCCATAGTCTCTCATGTTTCATTCCCCCTTCTGATTACCCCCCCTTTCTTTATCCCTTTCTTCCCCTACCGATCATCCTAGTTCTTATGTTCCATAGATGAAGAGAAATCATATGATAATTGTCTTTCTCTGCTTGACTTATTTCACTTAGCAATATGTGCCCTTCTTAATACCCATCACCAGTCTATCCCATTTCCCCCCGTAAAACAAATTTTTAAACCTTCATCTAACCTGTTACATGTTTAGATTGGGGAAGACTAGCAGGATAGAAAGAGTATGAGAAAGAAATGACATTCTTTCAGCCCCTAGCTATATTTCAGAATATAAAGTTGAGAAGGAGCTGGTGTGAGACCATCCTTCAGTGATTTACAAAGTAGAGTCACAAATTGGGATCATCCCCCAGATCAGCAGGCCCTGAAATGACCTCTAGATGCCTCCTACAATGCTACCTCAATACACGTAAGAAAGGATCGCATTTCAAGATGTATTTGTTTATTTATACTCTGTTTTGTTTCTCACATATGTGGAATGGCATAAAACAGAAACAAACTGTAAAATGATGAAATATAAATTAAAGTGAATGAGGATCAGATTATAACATGAATTAAGAATAATGTCTTGACTTAGAAATTTTATCACAATTAAGGGGTAAATAATGTCATATACAGTTGCTACATATGAGGCACAAATTAGGCTTTGATTATTCTGGCAGTCAAAATGAAAAAAGGAAAACAGTCTTTTTACATACTGTGCATTGTTAATAAAAAGGTTTATGTCAGATCTCATGAAAAAACAAGCTCTTCCTGTCATGTAGCTGTAAAAACAAATATTGGTTTCTAGTATCTCTTCTCTCTAAAAAAAAAGAAGAAAGAGAAGGGAGGAAGGAAGGAAGGAAGGAAGGAAGGAAGGAAGGAAGGAAGGAAGGAAAGAAAAAGGAAAATATTTATCTTCTAAATCCTTTCTTTTCATTTTCAGAGCAAATTTTCTTGAGCTATCTAAGGGCAATACTTTCTCAGCTCCCTTTTCCCTTTCCAATTGGGATTCCATCCTCACCATTTTGTCAAGAGTACTTTTGCCAAAGTAATAGATAAAGCCATAAGGTGCCCTTTACTTCTGGATTTTGACAATGTCTAAAGGATCTTAATTTTTATTCAGTGTCACTTTGAATTTCTGCAAAATGGGTGTAGTGAATTATAGTTATAAAATAAAACCAGCTTTACATTTTATATTACATTTGAGAAAAAAAGAAAGGAAGAGAAAATAAAATTACAAATATTGGTAATGTCATTAGTAATTTAAATGAAAAAATACATCTTTTGTGAACACAATATATTTGCTGAGTGGTAAGAACAAACACAATCCTATAAAATTTTCTGAAATAATTATTTTAAAAATATAAATACCCACAATCACATTTCTTGGTATTTATTCAAATGAATTGAAAACTTATATCTACACAAAAACTTACATCCAGATGTTTATATCAGCTTTATTCACAACTGCCAAAACTTGGAAATAGTCAAATGTCCTTTAATAGGGGAATGAATTCTTTAGTACACCAAACAATGGAATATGATTCAGCATTAAAAAGAAATGAGCTATTAAGCCATCAAAAGACGCGGAAGAAACTTTGATGCACATTGCAGAGTGAAAGAAGCCAATCTGGAAAGACTACATACTGTATGGTTCCAGTTACATGACATTCTAGAAAAGGTAAAATTATGGAAACAACAAAAAGACCAGTGGTTGCCAGGAGTTGGGGGCAAGGATGAGATGACTAGGCAGAGCACAGACTTTTAGGGGAGTGAAACTCTTCTGTATGAATGGATCTATATCATTATATATTTGAGAATGCCTGTAGAATACACAATACCAAGAGTGAATACTAACAAGTTATGGATTATGGGTAATACTAATATACCAATGTAGGTTCGTTCATTGTAACAACTGTACGCTATGTGGTGGGATATTGATAGTGGGGGAGATTGTGCATGTTTGGGAACAGTGGTATATGGGAATTCCCTGTACTTTTTTACTTCATTTTGTTCTGTACATAAATTGCTCTAAAAATAATGTTTATTAATTTTACAAATAAATGTAATTAAAAATATTCAATGCTTAAAGATATTCTCAATAGTAAAATATGAATTTTATCTTTTACAGTGAATAGGAGAGTAAGTAAACAGAGGAAACATGACCTTTATGATAGAAAGTTTTTTATTCTGATTAATCCACTTATCAAGTTGCTGCTTTGATTCACTAGCACTAACTTTATTTTTTTTTATGAGCTCTAAGTAAAGTATTTTACAACACACCATCTGTATGCTTAAACAGTTTTAGTTACAAGGGAATTGCTTCCTCTCAGTACAAGAATATTTTTCTAATCCTTCATCAGAGCTGAGGAAAAAAAAAGTCATTTCTTAAAAACATTTTCCTTAAAGAGAAGACGACATGTGACCTCTACATTTCTAAATCCTGTAATGGTCCTCTTTACTGGCCTTTAACAGGTGATCACTTTCTGCAGGGTTTTTTGGTGACACCACACTCCCCTACCTTACCCCCTGCTCCATCCCAATGTCCTTGGCTAATACCTTCCTTTTTTTGTTGTTGTTTTGTTTTGACCTCAGAACTTTGGAGTAGTTCATAATTCTCTCACCTCATCCCTTTTTTTCTCTATGAACATATTTTTCTAAATAGAATATCAGGTTTATTAGTTTATATGCCATCTACATATTGCTACTAAGTTCAGATCCATATATACAAATGGTTGCTTTACATTTTCAAGTAAACGTGGATGTCTACACTTCAAGTAAACCTACTCCTTAGCTAGTCTTTGACATCTTATTAAATGGCATCACCAATCACCCAGATACCCAGACAAAACCTAGGAGTCTTCTTTGATTCCTTTCTTCACCTCATATCACATTCTTTATTCATTAGCAACCTCAGTCAGTACTACTAAAAAAATATATCTCGAATCAAACTACTCACATTTCTACACCTGCCATTCAGTTTCAAGTCACTAACACCTCTAAGTTGATATGCGTCAGTAGTGGCTTCCTCTTTTCTTCTACTCGTGCTTGTATAAAATCGATTGTTCACAGAAAAAACAATTGAGTTATATTAAAATTAGAAATCAGATCTTCCCATGCCTCCTGTTGAAAATCCTCTATTGGTTTCTTATCTCATGTGGAATAACTTCCAAACTCTATCAAGGTCTACAGTGTCTAACTTGATCCTTTCTCCATCCATCTCCAAGATTTTGTCTGCGGACACTCTTCCCTCTTGACATTCTGGTCTTCTGTCTGGTTCTGGGATATGCCAAACTATTTTCCATATTTTAGTGACTTTTCACTAGTAGCTCCATTTGTTATAATGATCTTGCTCTGACTTTTATACATGTGCCTCTTTCATGCTTTTCAGGTCTAAGTTTAAATGTCATTTACTTAGAGATCTTGTCTTTGATATCCAATAAAAAAGTATTGTCCAGTCATTATCTCTTCTTACTTTAAATGTTTGCATATCATCCTCAGACATGTTGTTACTTCTTTGCATCTTTCCCTTCTCTAAAATTTTGGCTTCAAAACAGAAGAACATATTTAACAACATATTTCTGGTCTTATTTACCAACAAGCAAAGCGCCTGGCCCCTAGGAAACAAATATTTGCTGAGTAGTAAAGTGCATGCAAGACATTTTTCATATGGGAAGCATCATGGAAGCACTGATGTAATGAGCAGTATTCTCACTAAAACTCCCTCACAAAAAAAATGCTTTCAGAAGGATTGTGTTGTAGTGGTTTTGTTTTGTTATGTTTGTTTTCTTTAAAGACAATAATTCTCTGTGAAAGTGAAAGATAAAAACCAAAGTATTCCAGGAAGATTCAAGATAATGTAGTTTATGTCACTAGTTACTGTTGACTTGCCTGGATGTAAATGTAAGACCTACAAATGTATAATTGACAGCCTGTAAAATTTTGGAGTCAAGAAACCTGACTACTGGTTAAAAACTATGAACCTTCTCACTAAAAGCACAAACTTAAATGCAGTGCTTACTAAACTTTTCAGACTATTTCAGAGGGTTCACACACCATGCAACATACATGCACAATCTTCTTTCACTTGATGAACTCAAGATTTAATAGAAAGAATAAACTGTCCTATGAAACAATCCTCCATAAAGGGCATATACTTCCAAGTAAAATTTAATGAGAATTTTAACACAGTCAACTTGAGGTTGCATTATCTGTCAGGGGTTAGGGATTCAGGTAATCTGGGCTATTATTTATTGACCATAGATCCACACAAGAAAGTGCAACATTTCTTTAACAAATATCAAGTGATTTTACTGTAAACATTGCATTAGACCTGGGAACTACAAAGAGAAATAGGGAATAGTTGACTCTTTGATAATTTTATAATCCTTAGGTCAAGATAGATATATAAACATATCATTTTAGTATAATGAAATACATGTAACACTTGTTTGTGTACAGGATATTTTAGTATCATGTTGAATATATTAACTCAACCAGGATCATTATAGAGTGATTGGAGGTGTTCAATGAAGTTCTCCTAAGATGAATCTTTAAGTATAAATTAAAAAAAAATAGTAGGGATACTAGTATAGAGTGGATTTAGAATAGATTGAGTAAAGGAAAGCAAGTACATGCTAGGCATATAGAATTAGAAACATTTGATACTAGAAAATAAATTTCAAAGTCAAGATAGCAATATATGGGTTGAGAGAAAGGTCACTTAAGAAGTTTAAGTAAGAATGGCATAGTCATAGTTGTATTTTAGATAGCTAACTGACTATATTTTGGAGAATGGATTAGAAGCATGCATACAACTAATATAATTAGGAGATGAATATATTTGAGATGTATGGTGAATTAATTTGCTAGTACTGCCATAAGAAAGTGCTACAGACTAGGTAGATTAAACAGAAATTTATTTTCTCACAGTTCCAGAGGCTGGAAGTCCAAGGTCAAGTGTTGGCTGAGTTGGTTTCACTCTGAGGTCTCTCTCGTTGTCTTGCAGATGGCTGTCTTCTTCTGGTACCTTCACGTGGCTTTCCCTGCAAGTCTATGTTTTAATTACCTCTTCTCATAAGGACAGCGAGCACCTTGAATTAGGACCCACAAACAGACCTCATTTAACCCAAATTACTTTTTTTTAAAGTTTTATTTATTTATTTTAGAGAGAGAGACCATGAGCAGGGGAGAAGGGGAGAGAAACCCAAGCAGACTCTGGGGTTAGCCCAGAGCCTGACACGGAGCTCAGTCTCATACCCTGAGATCATGACTTGAGCTGAAACCAAGAGTTGGCCACCTAACTGACTGCACCACCCAGGTTCTCCATAACCTAAATCGCCTTTTTAAAGACTGTATCTCCAAATACAGTCACATTCTGAAAAACTGAAATTAGCAGCTCCAAATAAGAATTTTGGGTGAGGATGCAACTCAGCCCATAATGCATGGAAATGAATTAATTTAATAATTACTTAAATAAGGAGAAGATGATTTGGGTCTGGATATTTTTCAAAATAATAATTATTATATTAATATTTATATATTATATATAATATTTGTATATTTATTATTATTGCACAATTCCCTCTCTCAATAAATAGACACATTGCTAGATTGATAGATAGCCTGAATACTATTTATCTGAAATCTTTGAGAAATACAACCTGAGCTTAATTTATTTGCTGAAAGCAGGTGATGTTCACTATGAAGCAGGAAAGCAAATGCTAAGTCAATTTAAAACCAAGGACAGGTGAACTAACCAAAGCAGTAGCGTTTTTGTGACTAGAAGCATTGATGTCCTATAATCTCAAAACAGACTCTACGTTAAGAGAAGAAGCTTCCAAATGCTTTTTACTAATGGTGTGTGTGTGTATGTGTGTAAGAATGCATTGATGTTATGTGATTTTTAACATAAAAGGCTCTGCAAGTATCAGTATATAGTCGCCTTGGCTCCATGCACCATGGCAAAAAAGTCTGTATGGAGATAAACACTGTAAAACCAGGGGCATAGGGGGGCCACCTGTCCAAAGCAGAGGTAGAGCCTTCAGCAAGGGATATACAACCAGAGGAACACAAGATGGTTGTCTCAGAGGACCCACGAAAGGACCCACAACCTCATACATTCTGCAAAGTCTAGCCCCCACATGCAACAAGCCTGACTAGGGGAGGGAAGAAAGCTTATTGATTTTTCATTGCTTAATTGACTATGTTCATTGTAATTTGCTGGGACCATAGGGAACTGGTTAAATAAAAGAGACTAGAAAAGTTATGGGACATGCCCCAGTTTCACACAGTGGAAAGGGAAGAATTATTTTCAACTTTTACTTATGAGTTAAGGGAAACATTGTATGGCCAAAAATCAAATTTATTTCATAATTATACTTGATTGGTCCATTTTATTTATAATAAGCAAGGGGAAAAGAGCACAGGAACAGATGCAGCCTGAAAAAAAAAATCTCTCCTTCAAAACATTTGCAGATAGATTGTAGTGAGTTTCTAATGAGCAGGTAATAAAAATTTAAAAAGTTCTAAAGAATTCTCCTTCAGAAAATAAACTAGTAGCTGCAGCTTCCCCTGTGATGATCAATATCATTAGATTGATAAGAATAGTCCCCACTGAGAACCACTGTTATGAAGGGACCCCTAGCGTAATTTAACATAATGGCAGCAGCATTCTGGAATGATAACCTAAGGCTCCTCAAAGATCCTGTCTTATTTTGGTTTGTTAATTTGGATGGAAGGGATAGGCTAGGATGGCAGACTATGCCTGAAGTTGAAAGTTCCTCTAGTCCATATTTGTATCTTGATAATAGGTGAGCATATGAAAACTGAGGTAGCTATAGTTTATTTTTTTGTTTATTGAAAGCAAACCAGGAAACACCATTTTGTAAACCTGTAAAGACTGGCACAAAGAAGAATCAACACAGCATTGAATAAGCTGCCAGTGAATAGTATGAACAACATTTTAAAAAATGTTTTGGTGTGACCAATTTTTTTTAGAGATTTTATTTATTTATTTTAGGAGTGAGGGACAGAGGGAGAGTGTCTCAAGGAGACTGCGCTGAGTGCAGAGCCAGACACGGGGCTCCATCTCACAACCCTGCGATCATGACCTGGGCTGAAACCAAGAGTTGGACCACTTAACTGACTGAGCCACTCAGGCATCCCTGGTGTGACCAGTTTTTAATATCAAGGCTATGTGGCAATAATAACAGTACCAATGGTGTTAGAAATATCAGTTTCCATATTCCCAGCTTTGGAAAAAGGATTTACTTTTTGGATTGAATAGCCCTGAATTTCTAGAATGTTTTGGGGATAGATAAGCCTCATGAAGGAAAATGTGGCCTTCTTGATAAATTTGGTGTGTGCAGACCCCAGCTATTAGTTGAAAAAATAAAGAAATATAAATGTGATGGTCTCACAGGATGCTAAAGCCTGCTCTAACAGCTACAGAGAGAAGGCCCAGTCATGTTAATCAGAACTTTTTTTGTTTTTAAAGATTTTATTTATTTATTTGAGAGAGAGAGATAGTGAGAGAGAGAGCATGAGCAGAGGGAAGGAGGAGAAGCAGACTCCCCACTGAGCAGGGAGCCCAACATGGGGCTTGATCCCCGGAACCCAAGATCATGACCTGAGCTGAAGGCAGATGCTTAACCAACTCAGTCACCCAACCAGGTGCTCCTAATTAAACCTTTTTAACATCCATTATTTTTTCCTGATATATTTCCCTACTTCAATCCTTTTAAATTTCTGTATATTTTAATATATAATTCTCTCATTACTTTCTCAGTGGAAAGAGATAAAATTCTCTCAAAACCAAGTCTGACAAAGAGCCACAGGAAGAAATGACCTCTGTAAGGATAGTTCATATTAACAAAATAACTTTTTTCCCTTAAAATATGGTTTCATTACATTACATTTTCACCTCTCTGTTCAAAGTTATACACTGCTCTAAATGTACTGAGTCTTACCCTAATGACCAATCAGTAATAGCTATATACATTAATCATTTTGAGAAGCTGATTTTGTCATGTTCTATTACTATGCTCATGGTACTCAGAGAGTTCATGTGCTATAAAATCATGTGACCCCCTAACTCCCACCCTTTTTCTGTGTTTTGCCCTTCCTCTTCACCTCCAAATTCTGCTGAGTCAGGGCACTTCCTCCTGGGTCCATGACTCCTACATTTCTGCTGATATGCTCTATACCTTGGTGCCTCAACTGGTGTACTATGGCACACGTGCTCCTGGGGTCACTCAGCCACCAGGAATCCATCAAGCTTTCTGCTTTCCCCATTCTCACCTCCCTACTGTAAATTCTTCAGGTGCAGACTTTAGTCTAGACCCATCACTCTCTAGCTTTCCTACGTCACTCCTTAATTATCTATGGCCTCAGGGGTGCATCACCTAAATATTTTCATCCTTTCATATCTCTTTTCTCATTCCTTTTAGTAAACCATATTCTTCAGAATTGTAAGCATTCCTGAACTCAACAAAAAATGTCAAGATTCCATGGTCCTTTCCATTGGACTCATACACCATACATTTTATTGCCCCTTTATGCACTGTCACCTCTATTTCTCATTTATTTATTACATATTTACTTCTCAGATTTACTAAACAGATCTTGTTTACCCATCTTTATTTTTTTTTTATCATGAGTCTATCCTAATGTATTAGCCCCGATTTGAACTCTTTTTCATCACTGGCAGCTTTTATATATTCACATTAAGGAAATGTAAGCAGGCAAATTATATCTGGATTTTGATAAGGTGGTTGACAAAATAAATTAATTGAAGTCTTTAAGGCCCTAAGAAAGTAGACTCAGAACAATTGGCAGAAGCTAAAATGAGATGGATTTCAGCTTAATACGTAGAGGAAGTTCTACAAGTCACAAATGTAGAGATACTGTCTCACAGTTCTAACTTTGAACTCAACTACTAGCTCTTCCTAAACAGATCCTACCTGTTTCGCTACTACTTAGTCTTTAAGACTTTTATTGAGGGTCTTTTCCTCCAGAAAACTGTTACTTATGCCCTCCTCTTCCAGTTAGGTACTATTTTTTGTTCTTCCATAACATTGCAATTTTACTTCTATTAAGGCATTTTTCACATCTTATTATACCATCTGTTAATTTTAATTTAATTCAACCCCTTGTGATTGATGGTAGTAAGTATACAATTGGGCTGTTAAAAAAGCTATTAGACAGTGTATCTGGAGAAGATAATCTGTTTTCCAAAGGTAGGGGTAAAGAAGGGGAGACATAGATACAAGTTAGGGAACAGTATAAGCTAGAGTAGAACTGAACATGTTCTATTGGGAAAGGGATCTGAACTTACACTGGCCGTACATAAACATTCAAAAAAGAACATTTCTCAGCAGTAATTACTAGCAATAATGTTTTTTCAAAATTCAACATCAGTGCCTAAAAGTTCTGTTCAGTGTATCAACAGTATCAACAATTTACTCAATTGAGAATTAATTATGTGATATATTTTAATTTATATGTGCCTTTAAATGCTTGTGGAAGCATCATAAAATTACTTCTTCATCTGACTTATTGCAGAGATTGTATAAGAAAATTTGATGAACAGTAATGAAGAAATTGGTCTTTCAAACAGTAGAAAAAGAGAAAGGAAATTTTACCTTAAGTATATTATCTCAGTCTTCGATCTTTCTCTAAGAAAAGGCAGAAAACCTTTAGACAAGATAAGAACAACGAAAAGATCATGCAGCTCTAGAGAGAAATATGTACATTGGCAAGATAATATTTTTAGGTTTCAAAAGGTTAAGCGATTTAGTGTAATGTCATGGTCACATGCGCAAAGTAAGTGTGTTCATAGAGTGACTGATAGGCTCGCTTAAGCTATTGTTAAGATTTATGTAGATTGCCTTAAGATTGATTCAGTCCCAACAACAGGTATCAATAATGAAGGTAGCCAAAAGAATTGATGCTTTTGCTGCAATTTAGCTCACCTGTAGATGTAACTTTAGTTCTTAATTCTGAAAATGACAGAAGTTAGCGCTACTGGCAGCATTTGCCTTTTGTAATTATTTTGTGGAAGAATAGGATTTTGTTGGTGGAAGCGCTGTAGAGTTAAATAAAACATGTGAGAGAAAATAACAGATACAGTTTACTAATGTTTCTAGACAAAACAAAACCTGAAACAGAAGGTAAGATGATTCGTCAGAGTAAATTCCACACATGCCACTTAATTCCAGTTCAAGCGTATTCATCAAATACATTAGGGCTCTTAAGTAAAACAAAACCTAGTGCTTCTAAGTGTGAAGCACTTATTCCATACTCACACTGGGATTTGTACAAATAATCTGACCATTCTAGCCTTTAGTTTCCTCGCTTAAAATATGGGGATGTTTAGACTATCTCTGAGGTTCTTTGCTACTTTAATGTTCTCTGTATTAGATTTACTGAGTGTAATTTTACTAAACTTCAATATCATCCTCCCTCTTAGTGTGTTCTTGAAAATACTTTAGGCATTTTAGCACATTTTTTATGAATTATGTGTGAATTAATTATGTACTCTGATAAAGTGAGTCTGTGAGCTAGGGCTTTATATGATCATCACAATGTCTTAATTATGTAAGAAATATGTTGAATGGTATATTCCAAAAATACTTATACAATATTAATGAACATAAGATGGTTTTCTCTAAAACATAAGGCATAAATATATTATTTTTATTACTGAACTTGGAAAACATAAAATAAAAAAGTCAGAGTTTAAAAAATTCCGTGTTTACTGCTCCGCATACCTGCTATTGTCTATTCATGGTTTTCCTTATACATATATGATTGCTATGTAATTAAGTTTGTACTAATTAAGTATGCTAATACTTAGAATTATACTAGTATACTAATACACACTTATGTATTAATGTTTTTTCAACTGAACTTTGTATTTCATTACTTACACTAATGTATAAGTACTAATGTCATTCAATATTTTACAAATATTAAGAGCAATGT
>NC_048224.1:98591533-98736528 GCF_002007445.2 Ailuropoda melanoleuca
CATCAAGGGTCTTGATCCCAGGACCCAGAGATTAAGACCTGAGCGGAAGACAGATGCTTACCGCTTAACCGACTGAGCCTTCCAGGCACCCCTATTTTAAAAAATATCTTAATGATGAAACCACCGCACTGTATCATTCCTTTAGGGCCTGTTCATATATTCTTTTATAAAAGAACTTCTGTGTTCTTCTTCAGAGCAATCATTTCATAATCCTATTTAAGAGTAAATAAAATAACAGTAAATTCATGTATTGAGAAAAAGACAATATAGATCTGTGGCATCTGTGCAATTGCCTTAAAATATTTCATAGAATGAAAAAAACAGGAAAAATAAATGGAATCCCTATCTCATAAGTCACTTAAAGCTAACTCACGGACTCTATTTTCCAATATACTTGGGGAATAGGTNATTTTTTTTATAAAAGAACTTCTGTGTTCTTCTTCAGAGCAATCATTTCATAATCCTATTTAAGAGTAAATAAAACAACAGTAAATTCATGTATTGAGAAAAAGACAATATAGATCTGTGGCATCTGTGGAATTGCCTTAAAATATTTCATAGAATGAAAAAAACAGGAAAAATAAATGGAATCCCTATCTCATAAGTCACTTAAAGCTAACTCACGGACTCTATTTTCCAATATACTTGGGGAATAGGTCCGCGTTGAATTTGTCAATTTCATTTTGGATGTATGTTGACTAATACATACACAAAATTTGTTTGGGGTTGCTTTGCACCCAGACAATTTCTCTTGGAGCTCTTCATTCAAATCATGTGGGAGTAAAATTTAACCTGCCAAAATATTATTGCAACCCTGTGAATTACATTTGCGCTTCTCAATTACTTTGTCTACCGATTTTTTTTTTTTTTAGTGAATTGGGTCACTGTAAAAACAACAAAAAATTAATTTTAAACGAAACTAAAATATCCCTGTATTATTGTGTAAAAATAAATAAATAATGCTGTAATCACATTCAGACAATTATCTTTTAGAAGTCCCTGAAGTTGGCCAGATGATTGGATCCTTTCTTTGTGATCTACCAACTATTCCATTTTCCCACTAGGATTTAGTCCTGCCATTTTCAGAGTAATTTCCACAACTGTTAAAAGCCCCAAATAAGCAGAAATGGATGGTATTTTGAAAATAAGCTGCTTATTTTCTTATGTGATCTCTTTTAGACATCTTTAATGTGTTTTGGTTTTATTGGTTATTTTTGTCGTTGCTTTCTTTTGTTTAGTATATTTTCTGCTGACTTCACTAGGGACCTTTAAAAGTACTGCATATTCCTTGAAATTCCTTGTATTTTGCTGGGTATCAGAGCAACTATAATCTTAGCTTAATTGGATATACTGTGCAAAATTTCAGGTCATAATCACCATCATAATGGCAGCTGAGGAAATCATACAGAATTTGGTGGGTTCTATTCATTCTTAGCAAAATATCACAAGATGCAAATTACATGTAATGACCTACCCTAAAATTAAATTATGATATTATTTACTTCAAATAACATGAACTAATAGTGGGAAGAATTAAACTGGACATTTAGATGAGATCTATGTATCCTAATGCTGTGAATATTTGAATGTATTCAGTTCATCTCCTACTAACTGGAATTGGATTCCTATTGCTGTTATGTTTCCTTCTATATGATGTTGTGGCTTCTCTATGTAAAATAAGATTTTCAAAGCAGATTGAGATCTTTCTAAAAAATTTTTCATTAAGTTAATATTTTGAGTGATATTCATTAGCTCATGAATGATCTCTGCTCTTTTTGGTACACTTTTCTCAAAATTTAACAAAATATTATGTCCAGATCAGGACCACTTTAAATGTTTATTTAGTGAAATAATAGTGAATAAATGAGAGAGATTTTATTTTTTAAGGAGTCAGCTGGTCAGGTTATGATCCTAGTTTTAGCCTAATTTCAATGCATTTTGAGATTATTTGAGAGATATATTCAAGTGGAAGATATATGTATGTCATTTAAAAAATTACTTGAAAGAAATGTCTCTTCTAAGGTGTCATCTTTGAAATGTCAGTAAACTCATCTGAAAATATATATTTAAATTGTTTTTTCTCAGCACAAGTCAAAAGTGTTTCAAGTCTTTATTAAAAAGTAATCATAATGTACAAAGCTGTACATTTCACTTCAGAGGTTCCAAACAACATAAATTATACACAGAGCAAATGTAGCTCCACAACTAGTTTTGGCTCAAACTCAGAACTTCTATGCAGTAGGATAGTTGAACTATTTCAAATGACAGTCAATCAAAATCCATTAAACTCTTTCTTGGGGGGAAAAAATGCTGCAGTCTAATTATAACAAAGAACCACAATAAACTTTTTACTTGTGAATTACATACCTGTTGCAGTGATAAATATACTGATATAGAACATTTAATAAGAACTATGAAATGCTGGGGCGCCTGGGTGGCACAGTGGTTAAGTGTCTGCCTTGGCTCAGGGCGTGATTCCGGCGTTGTGGGATCGAGCCCCACATCAGGCTCCTCTGCTAGGAGCCTGCTTCTTCCTCTCCCACTCCCCCTGCTTGTGTTCCCTCTCTCTCTGGCTTTCTCTGTCAAATAAATAAATAAAAATCTTTAAAAAAAAAAGAACTATGAAATGCTATTAGAAAAGGTGAAAATGTAATTAAATTATGAACAAAGGCAAGCAAAAATATTGTTATAACATAGAAACCAGTGTTTTCCCCTCATTTATTAATGCTTAACTGAATATGGGTTTACTAATAACATTCTATTCCTATAGTCACTGTTTCTTAATACGGGATTACTTGTATGCAAATCCATGCATATTGTATTTTGCTGGGGGTTTTTTTGAGGATTTTTTTCATATATAATTCTAATGCATATGCTAAAACAGAATTCTGAGTCCATACCTTTCAATCCCTGATCCAAGGTTAATGTTTCAAGATTTAGACATCTTGAATTTTCCTTTTCTTCACCCTCTAGACAAGTTAGTATCATATGTACTGGAAAACATAGTGGTGAATAACTTACAAGTTAATTTGTAAGTACTAATAAATTCAATATAAATTTCAACTGTTTTTTCCCTAAAACACAAAGTGCAAAAGTACTATTTTTTATAAAGTAGAGTGTGAGCCAGAAGTGCTTTAGGATGACTTGGTTGATTACAAGTGGCATTTTCAAAGGGGTAGTATGATCTTGAGAGAAAAGAAAATTAAAATTTACACATTTTTATTGAGTAGATAATATGTTGTTCTGCCTTTAAATCTGGTAAAATTGGCAGGACCTTGAATGATCCAACCACAAGTTCTCTTCCCCACTCTGCTCCCATGGATAAAGTCCCCTGGTGCTCCTTAAAATGTGGACAGAGTGCAGCTCTTGCTATTCCTGAGAGCCAGTTTCTGGTCTCCGCCAGCCTGCAGAATTAGTCAAACAAGCCAATCACATTCTCTTCTGGAAACAGAGGCACTTCCACCTCTTGATACTACAAAGCCTGACTCATGTAGTCCCTGGCTGTTGTGTTCACTCTGTTCCTGAGGGCAGCCCTGTGTGATTGCATGGTCTGCAATGTCCTCTGTCCCTGACCTGTGAGCACCTCTGTCTGCCTGCTAAACTTCTGTTGCCTTCATCTGTCCAGGGTTAGATGTTGTGTGTTCAGAAATCCACGTAACCCTCTGATGGGGAATCTTTCCCTCACCAGTGAGGTCAGGAGGAGGTGATTAAAACATATACCAGGGAAAGCACTTAAGTTTTCATTATAGAGAAGCTATAAATAAGGGGAATTGTATAAAAAGGAATTTTAGACTCATGGTGAGCTCCAGAGGAATATGGAGATTTTTGTTAGAAAACTTCATGAGAAAGTGTAGAGAAAAGAAAACATGACACATTCTAGACTAAAATAAGTTTATATTGATTGCAAGATAAAGAAATGTAGAAAATTGTTCTGAAGCAGTCTAGAAATATTCTAGTTCTGAAATACCTTGTAAGCTATATTAAGGAATTGAACATAATTCTAAATGCATCAAAACCACTAAAGGAATGTAATATTGTCAAATCATATTTATCATAACCATGTTCATGGGCGTTTGAAGTATTGAAGAGAATTGAAGGAAGGATATTCATATGACCCTCATTGGTGACAGTCATTTTGACCATATAGTCTAGAAGGATATTGATATTGATGCAATCCCCTAATCTTATTTACATCTTTTCACTTTTACTTATTCTTATGTGTTTTTGCACGTGTGTGTGCATGTTAAGTTCCATACACCGCTATTACCTGGTACATTTCTGTAACTACCACAACAATCTAGATACTGCAGTCCAGCACCACAAGGATTCCTCATGCTATGCTTATAAAACCACACCTGTATCATTCCTACCCCCTTGTCACCCTATCACTTGTACAGCTTTTCAAAATGGTATATTGCAGAGTTAAAAAATAACCTATTTAGTTTTTTCAAAGATAAATGTTCTAAATTCATAAATTTTATATATATTTCCTTTAAGCTTCCCATATTGCTCCAAATGTCAGCAGACATATGACATTCTATATATATGTAGGAATGCATACACCCTTCCATTCATGTATGAACATGAGAAGAATCAGATTCAGCAGATAGTTCTTCATTCATTGGTTAAGCAAGGAAAAAAAAAAATAGCCTCATAGATAAATCCAATCTGAACAAGAAAGAGAGAAAAAAGAGAGTGAAAGACCTAAAAAAAAAAAATCAAGTAACCTTGTGTATTGAAAAGATAAAACAATGGCATTGAAATCTGGGAATCAATACTCCAATTTCAGAGAATACTAATTTTAGCTAGGGAAGCTATCACAGCAATCTAAAGAACGAGGTGGGGTGGACCCAAAAATCAAAAACAAAACTTCTCTTTGGACGTGAAGGAGGTACATGTTTATGTATTAGATGACCTGAATCAAATATTAGCCTCAAACATTACATTTAATTCAGCATATTTTATTAATTACTTTGTTGTAATCAGTTGATGACAGTGAAGCCTTTAAAACTACAGGAAAAATAATTTTCAAGTGTTGAACTGATAATTCTGTAACATGAAAAAGCTGCAAGTTTTTCACCTTGATTACATAGGCACATCTAATCTTTCTGTAGTCTCTAGTTTCTTTTTAACTAATAGAGAACAGTTCTGTTTTCAAATATTGATTTTATGTGAGTACAAGTAAAGGCAAAAGATGAGTGCCTGTTTAAAGAACATGCAGGTTGAGATGCAATGTCATTGTAAAGACAGGCTTCAATATGCAAGCCTTTTTAGAACTACATACCAGTTTGTTCAGTACAGTAGTTGGAACAGTTCCCAACATCATTTATAATGGAAGTAAAATAGCACACATTTTATCTTGGGTTTTGTTGAATCCTACAATTCTGTTCCATTATAATATCTTTTATAATATAACTACAAAATGTATAAATTGTTAATATAAATATGGGGAAAAGATCCTTATTGTTAAATTTTATATTTAATTATTCTGATAGTCACAAGAGTATTTCCATATAAATTGCTGAATTCTTGAAGGGAAACTTTTCCAAAAAAAAAAACAAAAAAACACAAAGCCCTTTTTTTAATGGGATAAGTACCATAGGCACTAGGTTGTGAACCATGACAATTTAACCAAATTTCATGAGCATCACTTCGTTGTTTATTTTTATTTTTTTTTAAGATTTTATTTATTTTTTTGACAGAGATAGAGACAGCCAGGGAGAGAGGGAACACAAGCAGGGGGAGTGGGAGAGGAAGAAGCAGGCTCATAGCGGAGGAGCCTGATGTGGAGCTCGNCCATGACAATTTAACCAAATTTCACGAGCATCACTTCGTTGTTTATTTATTTTTTTTTTAAGATTTTATTTATTTTTTTTTGACAGAGATAGAGACAGCCAGGGAGAGAGGGAACACAAGCAGGGGGAGTGGGAGAGGAAGAAGCAGGCTCATAGCGGAGGAGCCTGATGTGGAGCTCGATCCCACAACGCCGGGATCACGCCCTGAGCCGAAGGCAGATGCTTAACCGCTGTGCCACCCAGGCGCCCCCACTTCGTTGTTTATTATAGTCAACCAAGAAGCCTTCCACGTTAGAGATACTTATATTCATTAAAGTGGATACAATATCAGATTTATAATTTTTTTTGAATAAACTATAAAATAACATGACCTCACGTAATTACTTTTTTCTGTGTATATGGTGAGAATATTTGTTCTCTCTTAGCAACTTGCAAGTATGTAGCACAGTATTTATTTTCAATCCTTGTCATTAATTTGTTTCTGTTTTATAGTATTGGAAATATAGGTTGTTTATATTCTGAGTTCCTCTAAGAATCAATATCCTGGGCTATAATATCCCTTGATCTGTAATCTCTTCTTCTCTTATCTTTACTAAGTTGTCCTTTTGACTGCAGCTCATACATTGCAGTCCCCAAGAACAGATCTTTGATGCCCTGTGTCTAAAGTGTGTTCTGTCATATGTGAACATAGGTCTCTGACATTTCCCTTTATCATTCCAAGCGTAACGTTAATTAAGAGATTAGGCTCTGGAGTTTTGAACTTTTCACCTGGAGTTCAAAGCCTCATTTTAATGTGTTCTTTCTGTGTGAATTGGACAAGTTATGTAATCTTTCTTAGTTTCTATCTATAAAATAATGATAATGAGTACCCATCTTCTAAGTGTCTTTTGAAGCATAATTGAGTATTTGTAAAACATTTAGATTGTTTGTTGCTTCTTAAACACACCATAAGGTTTTAACCACTTTATTTAAATACACGGTAATTGTCAATTTCCTTTTCACAAATATTTAACACAAGACCGAACTTTTCAAAGGTGAGATCTGTCTTTTATTTAGGTATCCACAATGCCAAAAAGAGCAAGGTACAGAAACTATCAAATTTTTGAATGAATGATTATATATCAAATTTTCTTACTCTAAATTGGAGCACTTTACAAAGCATCTCCTAAGGGGTAGTTTTTTGTTTGTTTGTTTTTTGTTTTTATAATTTTTATTTTGTTATATTAGTCACCATACAGTACATCTCCAGTTTTTGATGCAATGTTCCATGATTCATTAGTTGCGTATAACACCCAGTGCACCATGCAATATGTGCCCTCCTTACTACCCATCACCAGCCTATCCCAATCCCCCACCCCCCTCCCCTCTGAAGAGCTCAGTTTGTTTCCCAGAGTCCACAGTCTCTCATCTAGGGGGTAGTTTTTTTGAAATTGAAAACTTCTATGAATGATATGAAGTTATGGGACTTTGGGGGGAAGGATTTCAGGATTTAGCATTTCTTCAAGATTTAAATATTTCAATATATATTGATTATTTTATACAGAGGAATTATATTGTCATCTTTTCTATGCCTAAAAACATTAAATATTCACAAAATATTAGATTGTGTATTTTTTAATGGTTCTCATTTCATAGTACTTCATTGTACATGTTTTTGTTTCTTGTTTAATCTAGACTTCTATCTGCTTTGGTTGATAATCACTTTTGACCGGTAGCAAAAAGATCATAGTTTACAATGGCTTCATTAATATGGAATAATTTTGGCACTGGAACCCTTCCTCAAATGAACTATGTAGAATATGTAAATATGTTTGTCATTTATGCATATATATTATGTTTTATTCATATTTTAAGACACTTTAGTTTTAAATTTGAACTAAATTTTACAAACAAGTTATAAACATTAATACATTGATTGCCTTCTGAAGTATGTGTTACTGTTCTTTCAAGATAAATAGACTGTGGAGGCAAAAATCTAAGTCCTTTCCGAAGTCCTAGGTTAGTAAAGGAAAAACTAACCTATGAAAAGAAGGTTATCTGAGTCCTAAGCCCAAACTTTTATAGACTGAATTATACTGCATGAGATACTGAAAAACTTATGTGAACAAAATTGGGCTCATGGTTATAATTAGAATATCTTCTTTAAATGTAGTCTCCACTTCTAAAATTGAATTTATATATTTTTTTCTTTCCCCCTACTTCCATGTAGAAAGAAGAAAAATTTCATGACTATATATACTAGAATTTCAGACAGATTTAATAAAGACTCAAGATAAATTCTGGAAAAACTAGAGCTAGAAACGTTTGTTCTGTACAAGGATCATATTTCTAATTGTTAGAAATAGTTCACTATTTGGAAAATTATTTTGTGATAGTCCCCTTGGCATAAAGCTGTTAAGTCACCAAGTGAATATAAGGAATTTTATGAATGAACCATCGACACCAGAATGGGTTGTATTATATGAATTCTAAGTTCCCTCTAATGCTAAGACTGTACAAAAGTGTGATTGGGTTGCAAGATCCATAGATGCCTTAACAAATTAGTGCCAGATACCAGGTGCCCTTGGAAGCCAGTGGAGCAAGTGTTTTTGGTACAATGGCCTAAAATTCTTCCATGTTAGAGTAAGCATACTGACTTCATGTTTGTTTAACACCAGCCCTCACCAGATCTAATGGCTATATCTCCACTCTAGAACTTACACTTAAATCTCAAAAATTTTCTCTCCAAGGATAACTTATTCAGTTTGAGAGGATAGAGGAAACTGAACAGTAGAAAAAATACTATGGGAAAGTCTTTAATTATCTTAACTACAAATGGTACCAAGTAGAAAGAAAGAAAGGAAAGATTTTAAGTGCCACGCTAGAGCAGTTGCCTATATTTAAGATCATAAAATAATATTGTTAAGACAGTAATTCACCATCTTTGACTGTTTCTCTCCACCTGTCTCCTTTCTGATGTTCCACAACACTAACAGAATAAAAATCAAATTGAAGTTAACTGCTAGGTAAGTCAGATGGTGAGTTAATCCTAATGGACCTCATCATTAGCATAATGAACCTGGAGAATCAAAATACTAATAAAGAAGGCATGTTTTGCCTGGCTTTTTTCCCCCTGCTTTCCAACTACCCAGTCCTTGAGCATTGGTCATGCAACCCCCAACTCCAGCAGCAAGTATGAGTTACTTTCAGCATATGCGACACTGCCGGTGTGTCTATCTACATTGGAGAGAAAATGGGAGTCTTCACTTGTGTAGGAATGTTGTCTACCACATTTGGTGCATATTGAATTACAAAATGAATCTTAAGTAAAGTGTTCATCATTTCACAGTAGCAGAAAAGAAAATAGTCTCATAATTCCCCTTCTTGTTATCCCAAATTGTTATTGATGATGTTGGCAACCTTTTTGAAAAGTAAATATATTGCACCCAACTGATACCTGAATGGAGTTATAACAATGTTGCTTAGCTGTAATTCCTTTAAAAATATTATGAACCATATGCTGCTGTCTCACTTACCACAGAGATTTCCAGATTTTTGCTTTATTTATGCATTCTAGAGTTCCCTCACAGATTTCTCACTTAATGGAAAATTCTGACACCTTACCCAATGAAAGATATTGAGAAGCATGAAAATTAGAGTTCTCTCAAATGAAATGTAAATATAATCCGTGTATATCTTGTCATAGACCTTAGTGTGCGCGCGCGCGTGTGTGTGTGGTTCCAAAGGAAGAAGGAAACTCTTCCTTTAGAAACTAGAGATTTTTATAAACACAAAGGATTTAGAATCAGGAAATTGTGTATATGTTCCTCCTCTGGCACTTCCTAAATTACAGATTTGGGCAAGACTCTGCCTTAATGGAAAAAACAATTCTTACAACACAGAGTTGTTAAGAGAATTAAGTGAAAAAAAATGTATGTGAAAGGCTGAATGCCTGACACCAGGTAGGTCTCCAAAGTGATAAATGTTTAAAACAAAAACAAAAATTGACATTTTAGTATTAGCTAGTATTTAGTGGCAAAGGTACAGGAAAATCTCATCTGGAAAAAATCACATTTTATGACAAGAATAGGAACACTTCAGACTACTCCATTATCTCTCCATTTTCCCATCCATCTATTTTTCAGTCTGGTCTATTATCTTCCACCATCTTTAACTTGTGATCTGTATCACAGAGAAAATAAATCTTCAGGTATTTTCCTTTCTCTTTGGCTTGCAAATCCATTCACAGATTTTTATTTTGATACTTATTTAATTTAGGCCACTTCCTATCATAGGAATTGATGTAACAGTATGTTAACTGGCATCTGTGTCCCTAGTCTGATCTCTCCAAATACCACTTATCTAAAACCCAAGCCTTCTACTGTGACCAGAGAGCTATTTCACAATATAAACCTAATCCTATCATTCTTTAAAAAATTTTTAATAGTTGTCCATTGCCATATAGACACAGTCCAACCTCTTTGCATAATAAAAAGACTTTTATGAATTGTTCCTGACCCTTTCTTCATCACCATCTTCCCTTCATGTTGGTAATGTGTTCAACTAAATATGCGCAGTTGCCGGAATATGTTACACTTTTTTACTTCCTCATCCCAGTGCCTATTTAACCCTTTCACTCCTTTTCGGCCACCTATCCTCTACTTCTTCTGGTCTCCATTTCTAAAAACTGGATTCCCTTTCCCCTTTATATGTTCCCCAAACCTCCTGCTGCTACAGAATGTTTAATGAACGGCTTGATTCCTTTTCCCTGTCCTCTATCAGACAATGGAGACTGGAAGGGAAAGCATAGTTTCGATACACATTTGGAGCTCAGTAAATATTTGTTCAATTTGTAATGAGTTTGGGTTATAGTTAACACTTTCTGACACAGAAATTTGTCTTTGGAGTTACTGTGCTTTTAGTCCTTAAGAAAAATCGAGTATAGAATCCTCTTCTAAGTTTATAAGGTTTCTGTTTGCTTCTACACAAATAGGAAAGAACGTACGACTTAATATTAAATTTTTCAAGATCCATTTTTTGTAGAAATATCAATGCCTTAACTGTTCATGTGACAACAACTGAATTTAGCACTATCTGAATCACTGCAGAGCAGAGTCAAACTTTAAAGTCAATTGAAGTATAAAAATCTTGACATATCAACTCCTTATGAATTCATATATAGTAAGGAAAATGGACTGCTTGGAAAAATTACAAATGCCTCTGAGGGTCTGGTGGATTCAGTTTTAATGAGTTAATGTCCATAAGCACACCACAAAAAAAAAAAGTTTGTGTCACTGCTTCATAGAATTGGGATTGTGTTACAAAATCTCTAGCAGTGGCAAAGCCACTGCCATTAGATTCTTGACCTCTTTTAAAAAACAAACGATTTTGTTTTGTAATCTGATCAAAGTGTTTAAAATTCATCTTTGACATTTAAGTTTGTGAATAAAACTTCTGCATACTTCATTTTATGTATACTTAGGTATATGTATATAAACTATAAATGCAGTGTATTGTATACGTTATAAACATTAATTTTTAAAAATTAATTTGAAAGGTTTTAGTAGATATCCTGATAATTTAGCAGTAAAATAAGTATGCTGCAAAAGAAACTGACAAAGAAATGTAAATTGTCAGGAACAAATATTAAGTCATTCATCAAGTTGAAAGATAATCAAAAAAGTACACAATTTAACACTTTAATCAATTGGGACACAATTTAGCAGTAAGAGATGGAAAATATAACCAATAGTAACTTAAAAATATAGTTACAGTATCCCCCGTCCCACAAGAAATTCAAAAGAGGCTGAATGTTTAAATTAGTTCTAGGTCAACTAAGTCAGAATCAGATTTCCTTTGGTTTTCCTTTGTAATAACATGATCACTTCAAGCTGCAGGCGGCACATTCATCTTAAGGATCAGAATAAAGTGATAAGAATAGAGCCCTGGCATCTGGTTCTTTAACTGAAAAAGTGAAATCTTCCAGAGCGTCCTCAGATGTTCTGAAGTATCTCATTGACCATAATTGTTTCTCAGGCCACAGTTGGCTGCCAAGGAGATAGGAAAGAAAATATTTACATATACAAGCCTCTATAGAAAAGGCAGGCAAGAGAGAGAGGGGAACAAATGGATGATGTTTTATCCATTATTGGATGATTCATTGATTGCAAATCATGTGTCCTATTTAACACCTCACTTCCAGAAAAGGCAGGTTATCTGGTTTGTATAAGCAGGGATGGGGACAAGAACATCATTTTTTAATATTGTCTATCATGTACTTTTTTTTTATAGGAACATGTTTCATGTCCTTTTTCTGAAATTATATACATACGTCCTTTGAAAGAATTGTAGGTTTCTACTAAAGTCATGTTTGATCATATCAGTGTGAAGGTGGTTTTCTTCCACCCACCAAACATTCTTTCTTTTTCAATAGTATATGTGTCTCACCCCTTAGCACAATTGCACTATTTCAGCCTCTTTTGTATTATCACTTAGATTTTTGCATGTTAGAACATATGAAAATATCTTGGTAAGTTAAAAGGGGACTTACGGAGACTATTGATCATATGAGGAACATGGAGAGGCAGCATACATGTAAGACTTGTTATGAGACCACTCATTGGAGAAACCTAATGAGTAGCAGGTATGTGATCCCCTCCCCCACCATGGGCTATTGCACTCTGGGCTGGTTCACAGAAATCTGGAAGGGCTTGATACTAGACTCTAGGAGCTGAGGAGGTGTTTTGTTTTATTTTTTGAATTATAATTAACATACAGTGTTATATTAGTTTCAGGTGTACAATGTAATAACTCAGCAATTCTTTTTTTTTTTAAAGATTTTTTATTATTTATTTATTTGACAGAGATAGAGACAGCCAGCGAGAGAGGGAACACAAGCAGGGGGAGTGGGAAAGGAAGAAGCAGGCTCATAGCAGAAGAGCCTGATGTGGGGCTTCGATCCCACAACGCCGGGATCACGCCCTGAGCCGAAGGCAGACGCTTAACCGCTGTGCCACCCAGGCGCCCCTCAACAATTCTATATATTACTCCATGCTCACCACAAGTGTAGTCACCAGCTGTCACTGAACAACATTATTACAATATTATTTACTATATTTTTTATGCTGTACTTTTCATCCCATTACTGACTAATTTTATAACTGGAAGTTTGTACCTCTTCATCTCTATTTCACCCATTCCTCCTCCCCTCCCCCCACAACCACCAGCTTGGTCTGTGTATTAAGAGGGGTACTTATTGTTTTCATTTGTTCTGTTTTTAGATTCCACGTATAAGAGAAATCATATGGTATTTGTCTTTCTTTTTGTGACTTATTTCACTTAGCATAATATTGTTCAGGTCCCTTCACCTTGTGGCAAGTCGCAAGATTTGATTTTTTTTATGGCTGGATAATATACACCACATATTCTTACCCATTCATCTGTCAGTGGACACTTGGATTGCTTCCAGATCTTGGCTATTGTAAATGATGCTGCAATAAACATAGGGCGGTGTATAGCTTTTCAAATTAGTGTTTTCATATTCTTTGGGTAATACGCGGTAGTGGAATTCCTGAATCATATGGTATTTCTATGTTTAGTTTTTTGATGAACTTCCATTCTGTCTTCCACAATGACTGTGCTAATTTATATTCCCACTCACAGTGCACAAGGGTTCCTTTTTCTTCAAATTCTTACCAACATTTGGTATTTCTTTTCTTTTTGATGATTACCATTCTATCTCATGTGGTTTTATGAGGTGATATCTCATTGTGGTTTTGATTTGTGTTTCTTTGATGATTAGTGATGTTGAGCATCTTTTCATGTATATGTTTGCCATCTGGATGTCTTTTAAAAAATGAGCAGAGCAGGTCTTCTCTTCACTTTTTTAAATTTTTTTTTTGTTGGTGTTGAGTTTTATAAGTTCTTTATATTTTTTGGATATTAACCCCTTATTGGATACATCATTTGCAAATATCCTTTCGCATTCACTAGGTTGTCTTTTGGTTTTCTGATGGTTTCCTTCGTTGTGTAAAAGCTTTTTATTTTAGTTGAGTCTCTAAACTTTATTTTTGCTTTTCCCTTGCCTTAGGAGACATATCTAGAAAAATGTTGCTAAAGCCAATGTCCAAGAAATTATTGCCTGTGTTTTCTTATAGAAGTTTTATAGTCTCGGGCCTTAAATTTAGATCTTTAATCCATTCTGAGTTCATTTTTGTGTATGGAAGAAAGTGGTCCAATTTCTTTGTTTTGCATGTAGCTGTCAACGTTTCCCAGCACCATTTATTGAAAAGACTGTTTTCCCCCATTGTATATTCTTGCCTCCTTTGTCATAAATTGACCACGTAAGCATGGGTTTATTTCTGACATCTCCTCTCCCATTGATCTATGTGTCTTTTTTTGTGTGTGCTAGTACCACACAGTTTTGATTTGTAGAGCTTTTTAGTATATTTTGAAACCCAGAATTGTGAAACCTCCAGCTTTGTTCTGCTTTCTCAAGATAACTTTGGATATCTGGGGTCTTTTGTGGTTTCACACAAAGTTTAGGATTATTTGTTCTAGTTTTGTGAAAACTACTGTTGGTATTTTGATAGATTGCATTGATTCTGTAGATTGCTTTTGTTTCAACAATATTCTTCCATGAGCATGGAATATTTTTCCATTTGTGTCAACTTCAATTTCTTTCATCAGTGTTTTATGGTATTAAGAGTACAGATCTTTCACCTCCTTGGTTAAGTTTATTCTTGGGTAATTTCTTTTCCAAGCAATTGTGAATGGGATTGTTTTCTTAATTTCTGTTTTTGCTACTTCATTATTAGTGTAGAGAAATGCAACAGATTTCTGTACATAAATTTTACATCCTCTGACTTTACTGAATTCATTTATCAGTTGTACAATTTTGGTGGAATCTTTAGAGTTTTCTTTTTTTTAATTATTAACATATAATGTATTATTTGTTTCAGGAGTACAGGTCTGTGATTCATCAGTCTTACACAATACACAATGCTCACCACAACATATATCCTCCCCAATGTCCATCACCCAGCCACCCCATCCTGATTCAGTATCGAAGGTTGTGTGTTCCTAAGAATTTATCCATCTATCCATTTCTTCTAAGTTGTCCAATTTGTTGGCATATAATGTTTTATAATATTCTGTTATAATTGCTTATTTTTCTGTGGTGTCAGTAATTTTTTCCCCTCATTTCTGGTTTCATTCATCTGAGTCCTCCCTCTTCTTATTTTTTTAATGGTTTATTATTTTAGAGAGTGGGCTGAGGGAAAGGACAGAGGGAGAGGGAGAGAGAGAATCTCAAGCAGACTTCCCACTGAGGGTGAAGCTCAGTGGGATGTGGGGCTTAAACTTACGACCCCAAGATCATGACCTGAGCCAAAATCAAGAGTTGGATGCTTAATGGACTGAGCCACCCAGTCCTCCCTCCCCTCTTCTTTTCTTAACGAGTCTGGCTACAGATTGATCAAGTTTGTTGATCTTTTCAGAGAACCAGTTCTCACTTTCATTGATTTTTTTTTTCCTATTGTTTTTTGGTCTCTATTTCATTAGTTTTCTCTAATATTTATTATTTCCCTCTATTAGCTTTGGACTTTGTTTTTCTTTCTCTAGCTCCTCTAGGTGTAAGGTTAGATTGTTTATTTGAGATTTTCCTTGTTTCTTGAGGTAGGCCTGTATTGTTATAAACTTCCCTCTTAGAACAACTTTTGCTGCATCCCAAAGATTTTGGACCATGCTGTTTTCATTTTCATTTGTCTCTATGTGTTTTTTTTTATTTCCTCTGATTTCTTGGTGGACCCTTCATTGTTTAGTAGCATGCTGTTTAGCCTCATGTATTTGTGTTCTTTCCATATTATTTCTTGTAACTAATTTCTAGTTTCATACTGTTCTGGTCAGAAAATTTGCTTGATATGGTTTCAGTCTTCTTAAATTTATTGAGACTTGTATTGTGGCCTAACATGTGATCTGTCCTAGAGAATGTTCCGTGTGCACTTGAAAAGAATGTGTATTCTGCTCTTTTTGAATGGAATGTTGTTTATATCAATTAGATTCATCTGGTCTAAAGTGTCATTCAAAGCCACTGTTTCCTGGTTGATTTTCTGTCTGAATGATTTATCCATTGATGTATATGGTGGTAAAGTCCCCTACTGTTACTGTATTACTGTCAATTTCCCTATTTATATTTGTTAATATTTGCTTTATTTAGGTGCTCCCATGTTGGGTACAAAGATATTTACAATTGCTATATCCTCTTGATGGATTGTTCCCTTTATGATTATGTAGTGTCCTTCTTTGCTTCTTGTTACAGTCTTTATTTTAAAGTCTATTTTGTCTGAAAAATATTGGTACTCTGGCTTTTCTTTTCACTTCCATCTGTATGGTATATATTTTTCCATGCCTTCATTTTCAGTGTATATGTATTTTTACACCTGAAGTTAGTCTTTTGTAGGCATCAAATAGATGGGTTTCATTTTCTTATCCATTCAGTCACACTTTGTCTTTTGTTTAACACTTTCTGTATACCATGGTTTTATTCTAAATATTTTTACATGTATTAACTCCTTTAATTCTTATAAGAACACAGTGACGACCTACTGTTATTGTGTGTGTGTGTGTGTGTGTGTGTGTGTGTGTGTGTGTTCCAATAAAACTTATCCAACAGGCAGAGGGCTAGATATGACCCTCAGGCCATAATTTGACAACTCCTGCCACATACTATGAACAATTTTCAGTGGTTGAAGATGAAGTATATTTTTCCTATTTGCTCAAGCTACAAATGCTAGTTAGGTTCCTTCTAAAAAAAAAGTGTTATTGAAGAATTTTTTTGAATAATATTCTGTTTATAGAAAGGATATATTGTTAAATGTGCTAGTTTATCTTAGAGATCAGACATTTAGATATGCAGAAACAGATATACGTCATATTTAAGTCTGATGATATGGTGTATTAATAATGAATTCAATTCTGCTTTTCATTTTTTCAAAGATTGTTGAGGTCACACACAGCTATCAACAAAAATAATATGCCCTGATTGAAGTACTATTTATAAAATAGAAAATCCATTTTAAAACAAATGTTTTGGGCTTTTTTTTTTGTTTGGGGTTTTTTGTTTGTTTGTTTTTACTGTATTTCCTATGCTCTGCATTTTATTCCCATGACTTACTCATTATGTAACTGGAGGCCTGTATCTCTCCCCATCACCCATCTTGCCCCAAATCCCCTCCCTCTGGCAACCATCAGTTCTCTGTATTTATAGTTCTGAATCTGCTTTTTGTTTATTAATATTAGATTCCATTTATAAGTGGAATCATATGGTTTTTGTCTTTCTTAGTCTGACTTATTTCACTAAGGCATAATACCCTCTAGATCCATTCATATTGTCTCAAATGGCATGATCTCACCTTTTTATGACAGTGTAATATTCCACTATATACGTATACCACATCTTCTTTCTCCATTCTTCTATGAATGGACACTTAATGTTGCTTCCATGTCCTTGCTATCATAAATAGTGCTGTAATAAATAAAGGGGTGCTATATCTTCTTGAGTTAGTGTTTTCAATTTTCTTGGATAACCCAATAATGGAATTATTGGATCATATGGTATTTCTATTCTTAGGTTTTTGAGGACTTCCCCATAGTGTTTTCCACAGTGACTTTACCAATTTACATTTCCACCAAGAGTGCACGAGGGTTCCTTTTTCTCCATATCCCTGTCAACACTAATTGTTTCTCATCCTTGTTATTTTAACCATTCTGACAGGTGTGAGGTATATCTCATTGTGATTTTGATTTGCATTTCCCTAATAATTAGTGATGTTGAGCATTTTTTCATGTGTCTGTTGACCATCTGTGTATCTTCTTTGGCAAAAATGTCTATTCGGGTCCTCTGCTCATTTCTGTAATTTTTTAATCAAATTATTTGTTGGTGGTGGTGTTGAGTTTTGTAAACTTATTTTTGTGTGAAGAGAAAATAGTTCAGTTTCATGGTTTTGCATGCAGCTGTCCAGTTTTCCCAGCACCATTTATTGAAGACTCTTTTCCCCATTATTTTTTTGTCTCCTTTTGTCTCCTTAATTGACCATATAAATGTGGGTTTATTTCTGGGATCTCTATCCTGTTCCATTGATCTATGTGTCTGTTTTTGTACCAGTACCGTATTGTTTTGCCTCCTATTGCTTTTTAGTGTATCTTGAAATCTGAAATTTTGATACCTCCAGCTTTGTTCTTCTTTCTCAGGATTTCTTTGGTCTTTTGTGGTTCCATACAGATTTTAGGATTATTCTAGTTTTGTGAAAAACACTGTTGGCATTTTGATAGTCATTGCATTTAATCTGTAGATTGCTTTGTATAGTACGGACATTTTAATGATATTAATTCTTCCAATCCATGAGCATGGAATATCTTTCCATTTGTTTCATTTTCAATTTCTTTTAACAGTGTTTAAATTTATTCCTATGTATTTTTTTTAGGATTTTTATTTATGTGTTTGAGAGAGAGAGAGAGAGAACATGAGAAGGGGGAGAGGCAGAGGGAGAAGCAGACTCTCCACTATGCAGGGAGCCCAATATGGGGCTCGATACCAGGACCCTGAGAACATGACCTGAGCTGAAGGCAGACGCTTAACCGACTGAGCCACCCAGGCACCCCTGTTCCTAGGTATTCTTTTTGGTGCAATTGTAAATGGTATTGTACTTTTAATTTCTCTTTTGGGTACTTGGATGTTAGTATACAGAAACACTACCAATTTCTGAGTATCCATTTTGTATCCTGCCACTTTACTGACTTTACCACTTCTGATAGTTTTTTTTTAGTGGAATCTTTTTTTAAGATTTTATTTATTTGACAGAGAGATAGAGAGCACAAGTAGGCAGATGGCAGGGAGAGGGAGAAGNCCCACTTCTGATAGTTTTTTTTTAGTGGAATCTTTTTTAAGATTTTATTTATTTGACAGAGAGATAGAGAGCACAAGTAGGCAGATGGCAGGGAGAGGGAGAAGCAGGCTCCCCACAGGGAGCCCCAATGTAGGGGGCTCTATCCCAGGACCCTGGGAACATGACCTGAGCTAAAGGCAGCCACTCAATGGACTGAGCCACCTAGGTGCCCCTGGTAGAATCTTTAGGAGTTCTATATATGGTATCATATTTGCAAACAGTGACAGTTTGACTTCTTCTTTCCTGATATGGATGCCTCATTTCTTTTTCTTCTCTGATTGCCGTGGCTAGGACTTCCAACACTATGTTGAATAAAATTGGTGAGAGCGGACATCTTTGTTTTGTTCCTGACCTCAGAGGGAAATCTCTCAGTTTTTCACCATTGAGTATGACGTTAATAGTGGGTTTTTCATATATGGCCTTTATTTTGTTGAGCTATATTCCCTCTAACACCATTTTGTTGAGCATTTTTACCATGAATGGATGTTGAATCTTCTCAGGTGCTTTTGTGAGACTATTGAGATACGATTTTTATCCTTTGTTTTGTTGATGTGGTATATGATCTTGATTGAATGCCAATATTGAATCATCCCTTCTTCCCAGGAATAAATCTGACCCGAATGTGGTGAATTATCTTTTTAAGGTATTGTTGTATGTGGTTTGCTAATATTTTATTGAGGATTTTTGTATCTATGTTCATCAGGGATATTGGCCTTTATGTAGATGTGTGTGGGGGGGTATGCTCTTTGTCTGGTTTTGGTATCAGGATAATGCTGGTTGTAGAATGTATTTGGAAGCTATTCTTTCTCTTCTATTTTTTGGAATAATTTGAGGAGAATAGATATTCACTCTTCTTTAAATACGGTAGAATTCACCTCTGAATCTGCCTGGTCCTTTATCTGGACTTTTAGTTTTTGCCAGTGTGTGTTTTTTGGTTTTTTGTGTGTGTGTTTTTTTTTGTTTTGTTTTTTTTTTTTACTAATTCGATTTCATTACTTGTAATTGATTAGATATTCTGTTTCTTCCTGATTCAGTTTTGGAAGAGATTGTATATTTCTATGAATTTATCCATTTCTTATAGGTTGTACAGGTTATTAGCATATAATTTTTCATAGTGTTTGTTTGTTTGTTTTTTACAATCCTTTGTATTTATGAGGTTTCTGTTGTTACTTCTAATTTCTGTCTCTATTTGGGTCCGTTCTCTTTTTTTCTTGATGAGTCTGGGTAAGGGTTTGCTAATTTTATCTTCTCAAAGAACCAGCTCCTGGTTGATTTTTTTCCCCCCTGTTGGTTTTAGTCTCTGTCATTTATTTCTGCTCTGATCTTTTTTTTCCTTTCTTCTACTCACTTTTGGCTTTGTTTGTTCTTCTTTTGCTAGTTCCTTCAGGTGTAAGGTTAGATTATTTGATTTTTTTTTTTTATTTGTTGAGGTAGAACTGTATTTTTGTATATTTCCCTCTTAGAACTGCTTTCAGGACAATCGTACTTTACAACTGCTTTCACGACAGTAGTTCTAAGAAGGAAATATATAACAATATAGCCCTATATCAAGAAACAAATAACAAAGATTTTGGATCATTGTGTTTTCATTTTGCATTTCTCTGCATATATTTTTTTTTACTTCTTTGTTGATTGCTTTATTAACCCATTAGTTGTTTATCATGTTTAATCTTTGTGTGTTTGTGTTTTTTCCAGTTTTCTTGTGATTTAGTTCAAGTTTCATACCATTGTGGTTGGAAAAGATGCAGGGTATGATTTCAGTCTTCTTAGATTATTGAAGCTTGTTTTATGGCCTAATATGTGATCTGGGGGATGTTCCATGTGCACTTGAAAAATAATGTATATTCTATTGCTTGGGGATGGGATGTTCTGTATATATCTATTTTGTCCATCTGGTCCAATGTGTCAGACATTTTTACCCTATTTTATGTCTTGATGGTGTATCAATTGATATAAGTGAAGTGATAAAATCCCCTACTATTACTGCACTGACATCAGTTTCTCTCTTTATGACTATTAATATTTGCTTTATGTATTTAGGGACTCCATTGTTGGGTACATAATTACAATATTGTTATATCTCTTGTTGGATTGATCCCTTTATCATTATGTAATGCTCTTCTTTATCTCTTGTTACAGTCTTTGCTTTAAAGTCTATTTTGTCTAATTTAAGTATAGCTACCCCAGCTTTCCCCTCCCCCCACCTTTTTTTTTTTTGCCTCCATTTGTATGGTGAGTGTTTTTTCCATTCCTTTACTTTCATTATATGTGTCTTTAGATCTGAAGTTAGTTTTTTGTAGGCAGCATATAGACAGTTTTTTTTTTAATTTTTGTTTTTTTGTTTTTGTTGTTTTTTGTTTGTTTGTTTTAGCCATCTCATCAACCTGTGTCTTTTGATTGGAGCATTTAATCCATTTACATCCAAAGTAATTATTGATAGGTATGTCATTTTTAAAATTTGCTTTCTGGTTGTTTTGTAGTTCTTTGTTCCTTTTTCTCTTGCTCTTTCTTTATGATCAGTGAGTATCTATAGTGTTTGGCTTTCTTTTTACTGTTTGCTTATCTATCATAGGTTTTGTTGGTTACATGAAATTCATATGTAACATCCTAAGTAAATAGCAGTCCATACTAATTTGATGACCACTTAAGTTCAAATATTCTTTTTAAAAAATTCTTTTTCCCTTCTCTTCCTTTTTTACTCACTTTAGTCATAATTTTTTTATGTCTAATCATGGCCATTTCTTTTCCACTTAAAGTCCCTTTAACATTTCTTATAAGGCTGGTTTAGTGGTGATAAACTCCTCTTTGGGAAATTCTTTATCTCTGATGCAAATCTGAGTGATAACCTTGGGGGTAGAGTTTTCTTGGTTGTAAGTCATTTCCTTTTAGCACTTAGAATATATCATGCCACTTTCTTCTAGCCTGCAGAGTTTTGAATAATGAAAAATTAGCTAAGAGCCTTATAGGTTTTCCCTTGTAGGTAACTTTTTGTTTCTCTCTTGCTGCAATATTCTCTTTATCTTTAACTTTGACATTTAATTATTATGTGCTGTGTTGTGGACCTCCTTGGTTTCAACTTGGTTGGAACTCTGTGCTTTTTGGACTTGGATGTCTATTTCCCTCCCCAGGTTAGGGAAGTTTTCTTTTATTATTCAAGTAAATTTTCTACACCTTTATCTGTCTTCTTCTGGGGCCCCTATAATGTGAAAGTTTGTTTGCTTGATATTGTCCAAGTGTTATTTTTATCTTCTTTAAAAATTATTTTCTCTTTTTGTTCAGCTTGTGTGATTTCCATAATCTTGTCTTCCAGATCTATAATATATTCTTCTTTACCTCTAATCTGTTGATTCTCTCTAGTGTGATTTTATTTCAATTATTATATTCTCAATTCTGATTGGCTCTTTTTAATATTTTCTATCTCTTTATCAAAGGCCTCACTGAGTTCTTCCACTCTTTTCTCCAGGCTGGACAGTATCTTTATGATCATTACTTTAAATTCTGTGTTAGGTATATTGCTTATCTCTGTTTCATCTAGTACTTTCCCTGAGGTTTTTTCCATTCTTTCGTTTGGAAAATATTACTCTGTGCCCCCATTTTGCTTAGCTTTCTGTGTTTGTTTCTATGGATTAGTTGAAATGGGTATTTTTCCTAAACTTGAAGGAGTGGTTTTGTGTATGGTGTCAACTATGCAGACTGTGTGTGTTTTGTGACTTTTGCTGGCTGGCTGGCATTGTGGCTGTATATGCTAGCTACCTTTTTACACTGTGGCTTTTACAGAAAGAATGAAGAAATAATAAGGGAAGAATAAAAGAAGAAAGAATAAAAGAAAAAAAAATTTTAAAGAGAACAAGAAAAACAAAGAAAAATAAATGAAAACAAAACATGACACGATTAAATTTTTAAAAGTAATTAAAAAGTAATTAAAAGTAATTTTTAAAAAACATGCACAAAACCATGGCTTGTTTTTTGTGCCCCAGCACCACAGAGCAGCTGGTGTGGGCTTGTGGACACCAGGCTCACTGAGGTCCCAAGCTTACTATGAGCCTATAAGCCAGACCCTACTCAGTCTGTGCTTTTAAGGTAGAGGGGGAAAGAGTTTTCCCATAGCTCCTCAGCCCTTTTAAGCCCTGGCTTCTTTTTTTGTGCCCCAGCGTGACTAGGGCTTATGGACCCTGGGCTCACTTAAGTTGCAAGTCCACTGAGATGACTGGACTTGCCCATTTTGGTGTCCAGATCCTGCTCTGGTCTAGACTTTTAAGGTGGGATGGGAACATAAACTGTCATTCTCCATTCCCTCTGACCTGGAGAGCTTTCCTGCAGCTCCTCAGCCACTTGGCTGAGTCCTAGTGTTGTCTATTTTATATGCTAGTTGCTCTTTTAAACTTTGGCTTTTTTTTCTGTGCCCTGCTCTCTCAGTACTGTCCTTCCTCACTGTCTTTCATAGTAACTGGGGTAGGGGTTCCCTTTGTTACCATTTCTCTATCTCTTGCTCTTCTGTTGTCATTCTGTCTTTGTTCAGTAGCTGTTCAGTCAGCCCTCCATTCTTCAGGAGGAATTGTTCTATTAGTAGGTATAATTTGGTGGGCTCTGTGGAGGAGGTGAGTTCAGAGTCTTCCTGTCTTGCCATCTTGAACTGGAACTCTTTGTCTTTGGATAGGAGCACTTAGTCCATTTACATTTAAAGTAATTATTGACACTTAGTTACTTGCATTCTGGTTGTATCTATAGTTCTTAGTCTCTTCTCTTGGTCTCTTTCCTTGTGGTTTGATAGCTTTCCATAATGTTATGCTTGAATCCCTTTCTCTTTATTTTTTGTGCATCATTATAGATTTTTTTATTTGCGGTTACTATCAGGTTCATATATAACATATGCAGAGCAGTCTATATTAAGTTAATGGTTGCTTAAGTTTGAACACCTTCTAAAGCACTAAATTCTAATCCCTCCTCTCTATTTTATGTATGTGATGTCATATTTAATACCATTTTATTTTCTGTATCCTTTGATTTAGGTAGATATACTTAATTTAGTACTTTTGTATTTTTAACCCTCATAGTGGTTTTATAAGTGATTAAACTACTACCTTTACTATGTGTTTGCATTTACCTGTGAATTTTTTCCACTTGTAATTTTTTTTTTACCTCTAGATATGGCCTTTTCTTTCTACTTGAGGAATTCCTTCAGGGGCATCTGGGTGCCTCAGTCAATTAAGCATCTAACTCTTGGTTTCAGCTCAGGTCATGATCTCAGGGTCCTGCAATCAAGTACCACATCAGGTTCCATGCTCAGTGGGGAGTCACTTGAGATTGTCTCCCTCTCCTTCTGCCCCTCTCCACCCCTCTCAAAGTGTTTCATGTAAGGCTGGTTTAGTGATGATGAACTCCCCTTCACTTTGGTTTGGAAACTCTCTGTTCTGTTTTCAATTGCAGGTTGGTTTTTTGTTTGTTTGTTCTTTCAGAATTTTAAATATATCATGCCACACCACTCCCATCTAGCCTGGGAAGTTTCTGTTAAAAAATCAGCTGATAGCCTATGGGTTTTCCCTTGTTTTGTAACTGTTCTCTTTTCTCCTGCTGCTTTTAAAATCCTCTCTTTATCACTCATTTCTGTCATTTTAATGATTTTGTCTTGGTGTGGACCTCTTTTGGTTAATCTTGTTAAGAGACTGTGCCTTCTGGATCTGAAGGCCTGTTTCCTTCCCCAGACTAGGAAGATTTTCAGATATTATTTCTTCAAATAAATTTTCTGTCCCCTTCTTTCTTTCTTCTCTTTCTGGGATCCCTATAATGTGAATGTTATTACACTTGATAATGTTGTCAAGTTCCCTTAACATATTTTCATTTTTTATTCTTTTTCCTTGTTGCTGTTCAGCTTGGTTGCTTTTGATCCATTCTCCTGCATCCTCTAATCTGCTGTGGATTCCCTTTGTGTATTTTTTGTTACTGAGTTCTTCGTCTCTGGTTCGTTTTAAATTTTCTACGTCTTTGTTGAAGGTCTCACTGAGAACTTCCACTCTTTTCTCAAGTCCAGTGAGTTATCTATATGACCATTACTTAGAATTATTTTTCAGGTATATTGCTTATCTCTATTTCATTTGCTCTTTTGGTGTTATTTTATCCTGTTCTTTCATTTGGGATATATTTCTCTGTCTCTTCATTTTTGTCTACCTCTCTGTGTTTGTTTCTGGTATTAGGAATGTCAGCTATGCCTCCTGGTCTTGAAAGTTGTAGCCTTGTGTAGAAGAAGTTGAGGAGATTGATTGCTTGCTTGATTGATTGATTTATAGAGCACACAGCAAGGGTGGGGAGGGGCAGACTTCCCACTGATCAGTGAGCTAGTGACTCAGGGCTTGATCCCAGAATCCTGAGATAATAACCTGAGCCAAAGGCAGATGCTTAACCAACTGAGCTACCCAAGTACTCTGAGGAGCTTTTAAGCTGCATGTTTAGGGAAGCACTTGCCCCTACCTTGGTATGATCATGAATTGGTTTGCTATAATATAATTAATTGCCAGCCTAGTTATTTTGGTAGGTGGTAGCGCTCAGCCTTCCTTTAGCATAATGGAGGGCCTGAAATACAAACACTTCTGGACAGCTATAGGATATAGTAAGCCAGTGGAAGATTCACCACATCAGCAATCATTACCGGGGAAGTAATAGCCCCTCCATGGTGTGATTGAAGACCTGGGATTCAAGTTTTGCATGACGAGGATCAATTGTCTAAGTATGGGGCAGCAACTTGTTTCAATGGAGTATTAGAGGAGGTCAATCTGTGAGAGGATAGACTTCAGGGGATCAGTTAATTCTAGAGGAAACAGTTAAAGTGTAAATGTAATTTAAAATGTTACTTTAGGGGCGCCTGGGTGGCACAGCGGTTAAGCGTCTGCCTTCGGCTCAGGGCGTGATCCCGGCGTTATGGGATCCAGCCCCACATCAGGCTCCTCTGCTTATGAGCCCTGCTTCTTCCTCTCCCACTCCCCCTGCTTGTGTTCCCTCTCTTGCTGGCTGTCTCTATCTCTGTCAGATAAATAAATAAAATCTTAAAAATAAAATAAAATAAAATGCTACTTTAAAAACATATTAACTGATCTTAAATATACATCCTAATCACAAATCCTGATAAGAACTAAAGTCTTTGTGTTAGGTTTGCTTGAAATTTTATACTCTCCAACAAAGTTTTTTAAATGTGTTAAAAATGCATAAAAGTTGTATTTTTGGCTCCTGTAAAAACTAGCAGTTTGTATAAGGATGCTTGTTTAATAGAGAAATGAAATAACTCCTATATAATACTGACAAAGCTTAAAAGAGAAAATAACAGTTTTTGATATAACAATTTAAAACTGAAGCCTTTTCACTTTAGAAACAAAAGTATTGAATTTTATTATAAATTTTATATCACTATTAATGATCAATATTATAACCAGCCACAATTACTAAACTTCAATTTTGAAACTGTTATTAAAACAATTGCTATCCTGTAATTTAAATAGTTCTTAATGTTTGTGTCATTCTTAATCCCAATCTCCAATTACACCTTGAACTTTTAACAAAAATATATATAATTAAATCTATTTTTACATATACATTTCAAGCAGCACTATATTTCAGTGACATTCCCTGAAGGAACATAATTTTTAGTACCTTAGCATAAATCAAACCTGCCATAGAAGCAGCACTGGTCATTACCTCAGATATTTAATAACTCCAGGAAGAAAGAAAAGATGTGACTAAAATGTTTAGTTCAAAAGGGAATGGCCATTTTTAAAAATACATACCTTCTTTTTGAAATATAGAATATCTTACTGTAGCATCTTATTAACTCTTAATGTCCTTCCATGAAATGCTAGACATAATTAGGAATCAGAAAGAGTTAATATTTGTTGGAATGAAAACATTTATCTCTATAGAAAATACCCAAACAAGTCATAAAACAGCAGTTTCTTTGTTTAGCAACCCTCAGTCCAGGTGAACAGAGATTTTCAGGCTAGACTCGTGTCACCAAAGGAGTGAGCCAGGACCTCAAGCTGTTAGGCTGGGTGCCCACCGCCATGAAAGAACTGTAGCCATGAATCCACCAGGCTCCCAAATCTGCTGCTATGAGAGAAGAAATTGATCCAATTTCTTTCAAAAGTTATGCCCTCCATTTGATCTTTGGATTCTATTCTTTTTCTTCTTCCTGGAAAATTTATCTTAACTCATATTTGTCTTTCTTATGCATTCCGTCAGTCTCTCCACACTGTCTGTCCCATTGACCTTCAGAGATGCTCACGTCTCCTCAGCTTTGATGAGAAAAATAAAACGACACCCTCAAACATGTGATTGCAAGTTCTGCTCTAGAGTCCTCTCATTTCTCATTTTAGCTTAATAACCATACTTTTTGAAAGTTGTGTAGAAGTTCACTCTCCATTTCCTCTGCTGCCGGGATGCACAGACTTCTTTAAGTAGCTCAAGTGTACCATTGCTTCCTTACATCACAGGGTTTTTTGTCCTAATTTTTCCTTCTGTGATGTTTCCCATTGCACATTGCCCACTGACACTTCACCTAGTTAAATGCCATCCGTTCTGTAGATACCAGCTCAAATATCATTCCCTCAGAAGCTTTTTAAACATTTTATAATACATCCTCATCTATTTTTGCTTTTTTTTTCACTATTTTTCTCAGTCTGCAATCACCATTTCATTAGTGTGCTATTTTAATTACTCACTGTCTTCTTTTCTAATAGCAGCGAGCTCCATCAGAACAAAAAGCTGTCTGTGTTCCTCCGTATCTGGAGTCTCCAATGTTAAACATAATTGGCACATAGTAGGCACTCATATTACTGAATAAACAGTTTCATGTCAGATTCAGTGAGTCAGAAATGATTAATTTGGTTCATTTACCCAGAGCTGGCATTCTTCCAGGGGTGTATCAACAAAATATGAAGATTGCACACTAGGAAGTTTTCAAACAGTCTTGAAAATGCAAGAGATATTATTAATCTCAAACCAAACATCTTCACTGCACTTTTGGGAATGATAAAACACACCAAAAAAGAAAAACCTCTTAAAATTTCAGTGGAATAGCATGCATTTTTAATGCATAGGTTTTGTTCATCCTTGAAAGTAGAAATACACTATGTATTCAATTTCTGGAAACTTAATTTGCACACTACTATAATATGCAGGATTTTATGTAAAGTAACCTGGAAGAGGTAATGGAATATAAATCCTAAATAGTATACTATGAGTCACTGAAATTACATAAAACTTTTCAATGAAAAGTTTCTTTTTATAAAATCTATGGCAATGTCATAATTGATATTGAAATTTTTATATTTTTTCCTGATTAATATTGCACAGAAATCTAAACACTGAGACATTCTAAAAATGATTCAAATTTGTAGTCCTGCATAGAGTTTTACAGAAAAAGCATGTTTTTACAATGAATATATTTTTATTCTGAAAAACACCTGATATCCAGATTTAAAGGGATAACTTTAATCACTATTGCTTATTCTAAATTAAATGGTAAATAAAAATATATAATTATATATGTGTATGTGGGTGTGTATGTGTGTGTGTAAAACCAAATGGTATATTTTTATGTGCTTCTATATTTTTTAAAAATAGTGATATATCCAAAGATAGTTTTAGATTCACAAAAGCCTTGAGACTGGACACTGAATCCATAAATACAACCTACTCAGTGCTTTGATGGCCAGTACTTAACAGACTCTGAAATGTCACTGAATTAATAGGTTTTATATTTCCATTTTGTATTTGAACAATTTCTCCCAACTTCATTTGCCATCCTGCTTCCTTTTGTTGATAACCGTGATATCTTTCAGTAAAACATACCTTCTTTGGGGACTAATCAAAACCCTGATGAAGTCAGGGTGCCAGAGACTGATAAGGGTGTGATGCTTGATTCTCATTGCTAACCCTGCAGAAATACACTCTAGAAGAGGCAAATGAGAGAGATGGTACTGAACCTTAAATGAGCTCTATCAAGCGATTGTTTTCCAACAGACTCTTCAGAGCACATCTTGTTATAATATTCCTGATGAGATATTCCAGCTTATTAGACAGCCAACTGTTAGAGCGGTGATGTGGCCTCATTTAACAATATTAAACCCAAATGGCTATCAATGTTCAGAGCTCCTCTTTGTCACAGTAATAACCTTTATTTCACATTTTAATATTTCCTCAATGGCAATGGCCTAAAGAATTAATTTGGAGTTTCTCTGATAACATACAAAGTTGAATATCTTACTTGTACCCACTGAGATACAGAGAAGGAGAAATACAGTATTGTTAGAGAATGAGTCAAATCTCGTATTTGATTCAAAGCTAAAGTATTCACTATCAAATATTTCTAATTGTGGAATATTGTGATTAGATCCATTCTGACATTAATTATGAATTTAAAAAACATTTCTTAGAAATATAAAAAATTATTTCAACTAGATCTATTTAACAAATACTTGAAGCACATTGAGTTATAATCGGAAATAGGTAAATTTAAAAATTAAAACAAAAAATAAAAATAATATAAAAATGTAGCAATTATGTCCAAATATATAGCAGTCTACCTTTTTCTGTGAAGGAAAAACCATAAACTCTAAATACATCTCTATTAGATACATTATACTTCAAGAGAAATTTTTTTTAAAGCATAGCATCTTTGTGCATGATGAGAAGTGCAATGTCAAATTGTTGCCACCAGAATTAGATCGTTAAATATTCATTAAGCAAATATTACTGTTTGGTATTATTTGATAAATGTATGGAAACATAATTCTAAATTCTCCTCACTGGTGACATAACAATAGTCACAAAATGTTGAAGCATAGTTTGCCCTAACGCCGACATCGATGCTGTACGGCGAACAAGCACATAACACCAGGAATGTTCGTGCTGAGCTGCAAAATGTGTCTCCTCTTGGATTAGGTTTGCAGGTCTTGTCTCCGTTACAGACGACACAACAGATTACCTATATGATGTGAGAATGACGGTTAAATGCCAGGACCCCCCATTCTGGATAATATTTGCATGTTTTCACATGTAAGCCTCACTTAATTTTCTAAAGGAGATTATTAAGATCCACATTATACAGTTTTCCTAAGTTCACAAAAGCAGATTGTTTGGTTCTAGCCCCCATCAATTGATTTCAAGAACTTTCCCCTATGATAATATGTAGCCAAATGACTGTAACAGTAACTCTTATTTGCCTTAATCCCTATATGCACAGTTGTCTCAAATTGTTTTATTAATCAATAGTTTTTTAATTTGCTTTAAAAGTCACAAAGATGATGACATCTAGACAGAGTATATTGACCTATTCAACTAAGTCCAGCAGACAGCCCATTCCTTAGCAGCTTTGTTTTCTTTCAGATAGAAAACACTTGCAGGGAGAGCCCAACTAGGCCCACTGTGTGTATGTAAAAGTAGGTGTAGGAAGAAGTAATATGTTTATTTTTATAATTTGTAAACAAAGTGATTATTGGCATTGAAATATTTTCCCAGGGAGTGAGTACAATCTCACAGGAGTCATTTTTTTTTTTATTATTTTTGTTCTTTAACTTTCCAAATAAGCCTTTACCTTACTGAAACCTGGAAGCAGGGGAAGGGTATGCGAGAGCCTGGTACACCACACCGAGGCGTGCATGTTGACAGCAGTGACATAGAGGGCAGGGTGCTGAGGGCCAGCAGCCCTGTCGCCACCTCTCTGGACAGCAGTGTCCACCCTGTCCACCTGCCCAGGGGACAGAGGTAGATGAAGGTCTCTGTAGATGAGAGCATCAGTAGTAGTACTGCTGGCTGAAAACTATGGCCCAGGTCATAGTGTGTGATCATCCAGACCTGGGCAGACGCACCGATGTAATAGACCAGACTGATGTTGGAATCGTTTCTCCCCTGGGTACGTGTCAGTCAAACTCAAAGCCCAGGGCTCCAACCCAGAGGGCATTTCAGCAGAACACAGTGAGCTCGGGGGTGGTCCAGCCCAGGGCAGCAGCCGTGATCTTGTACTCCCCCATGCCTGCATTCAAAGACATGACAAGGCTTAGGTCTATCGGGTCTGTTATATCCACTCTGGCTTCATGACCTCCCCAATGAAGTCATAGGTGCCACCTTCCTGGGTGGGGACAAAAAAAATGGCCAAGAACAGCATCTTGCACGGCTGCATGAAGAGGTGGGTGACCCTGGCCTGCGCGCGTTTCCAGAAGGTGTTGTACTCATTCAGGCTGCTGTGCTTGTAGGTGATGAAGCAGGGAAGTAGGCCCGGGTGAAGCAGCTCCCACCATGGAGCAGGGTCATGGCATCAGCCCCCCGGCCCACTGGAGTGCTGGTCCCGGGCTCAGTTGGCCTGGTGCTGGAGCCTGGGCCTGGAGCCCACCTGTCTCCCCTGAGACCCACATGGCTTTCCTCACAGGAGTCATCTAATGTATACTGTTTCAGAAGCAAGGCATTCTTATTCCTACCTACATGAGAGCCCAGACACACTTTCGAGGAATATTTAATCAAATCATTGCCAATTTTGAAAAAAATCTGTTATAATCACATGTTGCTTTAAGATAAGTTGAACAATAACAGTGTATACAAAAGAAAATGTGGACAAACTTAACTTTAAACTTTAAAATGTTTTGTTATCAAAACAATTAAAAGCATTTTAATTTGAAAGAAGTTACAAGAGTAAATAGTACATTAATTTTTAAATCTGATTGGGAATCAGAACACTTAAGAATCATTAAAATTTATAGAATCCCTGATCTAACTCAGTATACTAAATCATGGGTGCAGGCCAGGAATTATATATTTTTTTTGAAAGATTTTATTTATTAGAGAGCATGAGATAGGGAGAGGGAGAAGCAGACTTCCTGCTAAGCAGGGTGCCTGATGCTGGGCTCAATCCCAGGACCCCAGGATCATGACCTGAGCAGAAGGCAGACAGTTAACCAACTGAGCCACCCAGGCACCCCCAGAAGTTACATTTTAAAAAATTGCCCTGATTATTATGATATAGCTAGTCCCCTTGAATAGCATTTGGAAACCACTGAAGTTTCAATTTCTAAGTTTATATGTAGGAAAATAATTTTATATTCTTATGTACAAAGTGTCAAATATTTTTCACTATATTAAAATTGTTTTTAAAATTATACAAAATTTGTCTGGATTTTAAGATGGATTATATAGAATCCCTTTAATCTCTTCTCTTTTTTTCTAGTTATTTTCCATTAATTTTTTTTTAATTTTTTTTTAAATTTTTTAAATTGAATTCAGGTTAGTTAACGTATAGTATGTTAGTTTCAGGGGTAGAATTTAGTGATTCATCAGTTGCATGTAACACCTAGCGTTCATTACATCAAGTGCCCTCCTTAATGCCCACCGCCCATTATCCCATTCCCTTACCCACCTCCCCTCCAGAAACCCATCTGTTATCTTTTATTGAATTTTCTCCACGCTATGGCAATATCTATCACAGTCTTCCTAAGTAAATATTGAAAAGTAAAATCCATGAATTAAATTGTTGGAAAAAATCTAATACAGTAATTACAAATTTCTGGAAAGATGGAGAAGCAAATAATTTTGTGTGAAAGGTATATTTAACTTAGATTTTTCATCTGTGTTAGATACCTGAAATAATTAAGATTTTTTTTAAAGATTTTATTTATTTGTTTGACAGAGATAGAGACAGCCAGTGAGAGACGGAACACAAGCAGGGGGAGTGGGAGAGGAAGAAGCAGGCTCACAGCAGAGGAGCCTGATGTGGGGCTCGATCCCATAACGCCGGGATCACGCCCTGAGCCGAAGGCAGACGCTTAACCGCTGTGCCACCCAGGTGCCCCATAATTAAGATTTTTTAAATGAAAAATGCTGATATATTCATGTATCTAGTAGTTTATAGTGCATATGAGTTTCATTAACACATGAGTAAAACAATGAGTGGGTAAAGTATAAAAAATCATGGATTAATGTGATTACCTGTCATCAAGGAAAATGATAGAGGTGATGTTTGCTTTTTTTTTTTTTAAAGCATTCTAGAAATGGTGATTAGAAGATTTAGTAATGAGCTGTTTTTTGCCAAATGCGCATATTTTGTGTTACTCTTAGTTTGGAAGTGAACAGAGTTATGGATGATAAGAAATCTTATCCAAATGACAGATTGTCCCATGTGCAATAAGTAATTAAGCATCTTTTTAGCATTTTATTTTAATGTTCTCATGGTGGCCTCTGATAAATAACTTCTTTAAAAGAAACCATTAAAAATTCAATTTACTTCCATCTTTCATTATATAGTGCCCGTTTTATCAGATATTAATATTGTGATCTATACAATCATTTTAAAAAGTAGATCTCTGAATTTTTGTTTAACTTCCTATTGTCTAATAGACATTATGCATATGTTATATGCTTTTTGCTGTGATAGTGGAGAAACTATGGAATATAAGGCAATTCTTTTAGAGACTCACAAGTGTTCATACACACATTAAACAGAACCCAAAGTTAAGAAATATTTTAGTAAAAGTTACTGGTTGTCACCAGCCAGCACTTATTTTAAAGCCAAGAATTATAAAGGATTATACTAACCTCTCTTCTAAGCTAAAACAGTGCTACTAATCCCTAGAGTAGTGATGCTGCCTTAATCTGATTACATAATTATTTGTTTAGGAACTAGGCACTTTAACCTTGGCAATGTTTTTTATCTAGTACTCTTTCCAGTTTCCACTGGTATGGGCATCACAGAAAACATTGCCTGTCTTCAATAAAGTAACTGTGAAATAAACATTTGAACCAGAAAGCTTTCTATTGACCCAGACATATAAAATTAATCCTCCACAGAATAATGTACTTAGAACTGAGCAGAATGTAATGGTGTCAAAAAAATAAAAGTAAAGAACATCAATACGAAACAAACTTTATTTTCCTTCAGCTTATGGATTCATACATATGAAAAACAGACCTTTTTTTCATGGAATATGTTCAAGTTTTTTTATATGCCATATAAAATATTAAAAACAGTACTGTTTTACAGTGCCCCGGGATAATTATGTGTCTCCTATAAAGACTATTATTTTATTACAGAATTTAAAATGAACCCATTTGTTTGATAATTTACAAATACTTGCACAAGATAAAAAATAAAAAGAAATCTTTGGTCAGTTTCCAGCTTTAAAAAATAGAAGATATTTCTGTTTCCTCTACTATGTAATTCTTTCAGCATTGAATTGGTTATAGAAAATACTCATTCCTATATTCATTAAGTAAAAAAGATATGCATTATTGCCCCGATAACTCAGAATTGAGACCCGAGTAGCAATTTTTGACTCTGAAGGAATTCGAGAGCACATATGATTCCCTTTATTCCCATATAAAGCAGTTCATAACACCTCACTGGTAGATTTAATTGTGCATGCTCATTAATTTTTTTGATTTGGTGTCGTTTTCATTTTTGTACCTGAAGGACTCCATGTTCTAAAAGAAAGTTGGAAAGTGAAAACATGCAACAAAAGTTGTCATTCTCTACAAGAATTAAATGAAGCTTTTTCTCTCAGAAACAAATGTAACAACATGTATTTCTTCATGCAGCTGCCAGGCTGAAGGGTGATATGGCCAATGCATTCTTTTCAGCTGTCTTCATGATGGATCCATAGGCTTTGTCGTTTCTAAGCCGGAATTTTTTTTACCTACTAAAGTTGGACAATTCGGGTAACTCCTATAAAATCTCACTGTTTACTGACCTAGTTAAATGACATGCTTACCTTTGTAGAAACAAACGATAATCCCTCTTCCACACACTGAAACACACACCTTAACAAATCTGTCAGTCACTAGAGCTGAAGGATTCTATATTGTCTTTTTTACTTAACTAGAAAAAAGCAATAAGACAAATAAAGGAAGATTGTTTTTTCCCCCAGACATCTGACATCTTGTCAATTCAAGCACTGTCAAGAATTAAGAAGATAAATCACCTGATTTAAAAATACAAACACAAAAGTTAAAAATTTAAGAGCCCAAAGGAGATGTAACGGGTAGATACCTAAATTTATGTGGACGGTCTGAGTGGTAGTTTTGTATGCCTTGTATGCAAAGGTTTTGTTCCATGTTTGTTAGGGGGAAGTTTACTATCAACACCAAAATTCCACAACTTCATTGTCTTTTTAAAAGCTAGCAGCAGTATTCTCATTGTGATGCTGAACGCTTGGAAAGGCCAGGCCTCATCAGTTCTAAGGAGGACTCTGGGGCTTGTACCCTGTACACTGAACACAAAACATCTCTGCACTTAAAGTGTTCCCTTACATTTCTTCCAAATGATCTGCTTTTTTCCATTTATTCATGAACGAAAAATCGCATTCTTTGTTTTTCTACAATCATTTTATTGTCACAAAATAGTTCAAATTTTTTCCTGTTTTCTTTGTCTTAGCTGTCTTCCATGGATTTAAAACCTTCAAAACTATCATTATATAGTTCCAGGAACTAATGTTTTTGTTTTGATTAAAAAAAAAAAAAACTGTGGACAACGCTGTAGCTAAGGTTTACGGTGACTTTTCACTTCTATGTGAGCAAATATTATGACAAAAGGTATTAAATGTTTATTAAATAAGCGGATGTTCTTTTTTTCATCTGACTTTAAATTTCAGCATCACTTTATATTAAGTAGTAAGCCAGGATTTCTAATGATGAGTTTCCTGCAGTCTGAGTCCTGTAATCTAAGTCCGCATGGGCAGTAGCAATGACTGGTATTTGGGGTCATTTAACACAACAAAATGTACCTGAACTAGACATGGCAGAGAAGACTGGCTTGGGGGTATTTCAGTTGCTACCAAACATTCAGAAGTATATGACCCAGATGTTGAATCTTCTGAGGATATTTTACCTGCCTTGTGTATGTTTTATTCTATTTCACTTGTAGTTTTTTGCTGTTTTAGCCATCATATGAGATCGCCAGTTCCTTGATGATAGTTTGAATTCTAATCGTGTATTTTCTCTGCTGTCAGTATTTTAGTAAGTGCATATTGGGTTCACAGTAAGAGGATTATAGATAAGTACCCAGCATGAAAATTCCAGAAACTTTGCCAGGAAGCAGGTTAGACTTTGGATAGGTGAAACTTGTTTGTTAATCATATATATCCATTTCCTTTCAACTGTTTCCAAAGGAAAGCATACCATACAGACTAACAGGCTTAGAGTTTGGAATATTAAAATTTATATTTAGAATATTAAAATTCAGGGGGGCCTGGGTGGCTCAGTCTGTTGAATGTCCAACTCCTGATTTCAGCTCAGGTCATGATCTCAGAGTCCTGGCATTGAGCCCCATGTCAGGCTCTGTGCTGGGTGTGGAGTCTGCTTTAGATTCTCTCTGCCCCTCCTCCCCACCATTCACGTGCATGCATGTGTTCTCTCTTTCTTTCTCAAATAAATAAAATCTTAAAAAAATACATTAAAATTCATAGAAAGCCTAAATCATTTGTATGTAGATATGGATTTATGTAGTTTGATAATTCAAATTGGACCTATTTGTTTTGAACTAAATTTGCTCTTCTGCTAGTAATGTAATTTTCTACATAGGAAATTTCACATATATTCCATAAAGTACAGTAACACTGAATAATTGAGTTCTTTTTAAACAGACAGTGTCTCTCTAAAAATGTCTATAGTATTGTCAACTTGGAAAAAATTTAAAGCTGTGCAAATTAAAAGATACTGAAATATGTCCACGTTTTATTTATATCATCAGTCTTCTACATAGTGGGACACCATATAATTGTCTTTGATGAGTTACTTTGTTTTCTCACAAAATATTTTGTCAAAAGTAAATATATTGTAATTCAGATATTTAAGAGTCAGATGTGTTAGAATTTTTCAATGTAGCACTTTTCTTTCTGACAAGCCAGCAGAGTTTTAAGATATTTTCAGTTTGAAAGGTCAGAGATTGACATGTACCTGTATAGAAGTTCATTCACCCAAATGCCTCTTCTCTCATATGATGGACTTTTCAAATCAAAGTAAAATACATAAAAAGACACTGAATATTTAAGTGTTACTGTTTAATTTTTATATGGAAATATTATAAGCCGATATGGTAAAGTTTAGCCATTCTGATTTCTCTTTTAACCTTATGGGTCTAATTTTAATAGTCATACATATTACAATTTAGAGTCCATCATTGCTTGCCTAAGTCATTTGCATTCTGTATACCGTTGAAATACAAAAGGTGGCATAATAACTTCAAATTGTAATTTCTCATTGTTCATTCATATATAAAGAATGTGACTGTTTAAATAAGTCTAATAACTGTCACCATACATAGTTACAATTTTTTATTGTGATGAGAAATTTTAAGGTCTAATCACTTAACAACTTTAAAATATGCAATAGAGTATTAACTATAGTCACCATGCTATATATATTACAGCCCATGTCTTATTTATTCTAAAACTGAGTTTGTACATTTTGACCCCCTTCATCCATTTGGCCACTCAACCCCTGCTCCTGGCAACCACCAATCTGTTCTATCATGAGCTAAGTTTTTGTTTTATTTCTGTTGCTTTTAGATTCCACATATAAGTGAGACCATACGGTTTTTGTCTTTCTCTAGTTTATTTCACTGAGCATAATGCGCTCAAGGTTTTGATCTGCATTTCCCTGAGGATTAGTAATCTAGAGGAGCTTTTCATGTGTCTGTTGCCCATCTTTAGATGCCAGCTCCTCTAACCATTTATTAATCTCAACTTTCCTCTTAGACTGCTTTTACTGCATCCCAAAGATCTGACTGTTGTTTTCATTTTCATTTGTCTCCTAGTCTTATTTGATTTTTTTAAATTTATTGACTAATTCATTGTTTAGTAGCATGGTAACCTCCATGTATTTGTGTTCTTTCCATATTTTTGCTTGTGATTGATTTCTAGTTTCCTAGGGTTATGGTCAGAAAAGATGCTTCATAACTATTTCAGTCTTCTTAATTTATTAAGACTTGTTTTGTGGCCTAACGTGATCTATCCTGGAGAATGTTCCATGTGTACTTGAAAAGAATGTGTATTCTGCTTTTTTTGAAATGAAAGTTCCGTATATATGTGTTAGGTTCATCTGGTCTAATGCATCATTTAAAGCCACTGTTTCCTGGTTGATTTTCTGTCTGGATGATCTACCCGTTGTTATAAGTGAGGTGTTGAAGTCTTCTATTATTATTGTATTACAGAGAATCTCCCCCTTGATGTCTGTTAATACTTGCTTTGTGTATTTAAGTGGTTCTATGTTTGGGTGTATAGATGTTTACATTTTTTGTATCCTCTTGTTGAATGATTCCCTTTATCATTATTTAGTGCCCTTCTTTGTTTCTTGCTGCGTACAATCTGTTTTAAAGTCTCCTTTGTCACATGTAAGTATTGCTACCTTGTTTTTTTTTTTTTTTTCTTTCTGTTTGCATGGTATACGTTTTTTCATCCCTTTATTTTCGGTCTGTGTCATTAGTTCTGAATGAGTCTTCTGTAGGCAGCATACTGATGGGCCTTGGTGTTTTTTTGTTGTTGCTTTGTTTGTTTTCTGTTCAGTCACCCCATGTTTTTTTGATTGGAGCATTTAGTCCATTTACATTTATAGTAATTTTTAGTAGGTATGTACGTAGTGCCATTTTGTTCATTGTTTTCTGGTTGTTTTTGAAATATTTCTCTTTTCCTTTTTCTCCTGCTTGCTTACCTTTCAGTTTGATGGCTTTCCTTAGTGTTATGCTTGGATTGCTTTCTCTGTTTTTTTTTTTTCCTTTCTCTATTTTTTGTGTATCTATTATAGGTTTTTGATTTGTGGTTACTATCTGGTTTATAGATAACATCTTATGCATATTGCAGTGAATATTAATTTAATGGTAACTAAATGTTGAATATATCCAAAGAACACTAAATTTTTACTCCCCCCTCCACTTTTGTATATATGTCATATTTTACATCTTTTTTGTGTATCCCTTAACCGATTTTTGTAGATATTACTGATTTTAATACTTCTGTGTTTTAACCTTCATATTGGATTTATAAGTGATTAATGTACTACCTTTATTTACTGGATGTTTGCTTTTACCTGTGAAAATTTTACCTTTCATAATTTTATTCTAGTTATGATCTTTTCATTTTACTTAAAAAAATTCCCTTTACCATTTCTTTTAAGGCTGGTTTAGTGGTGAGTAATTCCTTTCCCTTTAGTTTGGGAAACTATTTCTCTAATTCTGAATGATAATCTTGCTGGGAAGAGTATTTAGTTGCAGGTTTTTTTCTTTTCAGCATTTTGAATATATCATACCATTCCCTTTAAAAAAAAAGATTTAATTTATTTTATTTGAGAGCTACAGACAAACAGAGTGGGCATGAGCCAGGGGGAGGGGTGGGGGGAGAAGCAGGCTCCCTGGTGGGTAGGGAGCCCAATGCAGCCCAATCATGATCTGAACTGAAGGCAGAAGCTTAACCAACTGAGCTACCCAGGCACCCCATGCCATTCTCTTTTGCAAACTTTCTGCTGAAAATTCAGCTGATAGCCTTATGGGGTTTCCCCTGTGTATAACTCTTTTCTTTTCCTGCTTTTTATGTTCTTTCTTCATCACTACTTATTGCCATTTTAATTATGTGTCTTGGTATGGACCTCTTTGGGTCAATAGTGCTAGACGGTCTCTGTACATCCTGGATCTGGGTAACTGTTTCTTTCCCTAGATTAGGGAAGCTTTCTGCCCCTAACTTCTCTCTTCCCCTTCAGGGATCTCTACAGTGTGAATATTAACTACGCTTGATGTTGCCGAGTTCCCTTAAATTCTCATTTTTTATTTTTTCTTCTTGTTGTTCAGCTTGGTTAGCTTCCACTACTCTGTCTTCCAGATCCTGCTGATTTAGTTTTCTGCATCCTCTAATATGCTGTTGATTCCTTCTAGGCATTTTTTTCTTTCAGTTATTGAATGCTGCTTCTGTTGGTTTTGTTTTTGTTTTTTGTTTTGAGAGAGAACAGGGGGTGAGGGGTATAACAGGAGAGGGAGAGAGAGAATCTTAAGCAGACTCTAAACCCAGTATGGAGCCCGATGCGTGGTTTGATCTCACAACCCTGAGATCATGACCTGAGCTGAAATCAAGAGTCAGACACTTAACTGACTGAGCCATCCAGGCACCCCTGAGTGGTTCTTTTTTCTTTTCTTTTCTTTTCTTTTTTTTTTATGTTTTCTTGTTGTTGAAGTTCTCACTGACTTTATCCACTCTTTTCCCAAGTTCAGTGAGGATCTTTATGAACATTACTTTGAATTCTTTATCAGGCTTATTGCTTATCTCCATTTCATTTGGCTCTTTTGGTGTTATTTTGTCTTGTTCTTTCATTTGGAACATATTTCTCTGTCTCCTCATTTTGTCGAACTTTGTGTTTCTTTGAATTAGGGAGATTAGCTACATCTTGTCCTTGGGTATAAGAAGTCCTATGGTGTCCTGTGGCACAGTCCTCCCTGATCATCAGAACCAGGTACTCCAGAGGTATCTCTTGTGGGGGCTGTGTGTTCCCTAATGTTGTGGCTGAGCCATGTTTGCCTTCAGCTCAACCACCTGCAATGGCCTGCTTTGCCTGCTGTGGGCATACTGCAGGGGTTGCTTCCCCACTATTGAGGGGCCTAAGGCTATGGTGGGCTCACTGGTGGGCTTAGCCAACCATCAGACTGGCTGTCTGTAATTGGCCTCTCTGCCATAACAGCAGGTTATGTTCTCTGTACAGCCAACTAAGAGACTGAGCTTCTGGAACTGCAGATGTAATGGTGTGTGTGGTTATCTCTCTCTTTCTCCAGGCAGGGGGTCACTTTGGAGTATTAGCAGTCCTTCCAGTCCCTGCTGGGGCTGCTTACAGGGTGTAGTAGAGCAGAAGCTGCTTTGGAGGGATCCTGCCAAGGCGAGGGAGATTGATGGGCTGAGTCTGCAGGGAAAAATGGAGGCAGGACATGAATTTCTAGCAAGCTAGATGGAGAGTGTTAGGGTTGTCTCCTGCAAGTATCAAGCTATCCAGACTGAGGGTGGGAAAGCAAAATGGTGCTCACCAGTGTTTTTGTTCCTGAAGAAACGTCCTAAAGATTTCTACCCCTTTAGCACATGTTATGAGATTAGTAAATAAATTTCCTGCACATGTAGCCAGGCAATTTTCAACCTGCTGCTTCTGTGCTATCTCGGGTAGTTATTTATTATGCTGGCTCTTAAAAAGTGGAGACTCCATTTCCTATTGCCCCCTGGCTCTCCTGGAATTAAGCTCACTGATTTTAAAGGCTCTTGAAGTTAAGTGCCACTGGTTTTCAAAGCCAGATGTCATGCGGGCTTGTCTTCCAAGTGTTTTACCAGTTCTGGGGGTTCCTGGTTGGGGTGATCCTCTTGCTTCTCTGTGCTTGCGATGTCCCTCTCACTTGTGGTCTCACCAGGAGTTTGATTCCAGCTGCATCTCCACCGCTCCTAGCCTTTGCAATGTGTCCTCCTTTCTGATTAACTGTGGAAGGTCTGTTCCGCCAGTCTTCAGGGTCATTTTCAGAGTTAGTTGCTTATATGTAGCTGTTATCTTAGTGTAACCATGAGACAGGGTGAGCTCAGGTTCCTCCTAATCTGCCATCTTCTCTGCACCTGTAAGATGTCTTTATTTCTTTTTCTTGCCTGATTGCTCTGGTTAGGACTTCCCCTACTGTGTTGAATGAAAGTGACAAGAGTGGACACCCTTGTCTTATTCTTAAGCTTAGAGGAAAACTTCAACATTTCATGATTTTAGTATGATGTTTGCTGTGGGCTTGTCATACATGGCTTTTATATTTTGGGGGTATATTCTCTGTATACTTTGTTGAGCATTCTTAACAAAAATGGGTATTGATTTCTGCCAAAATTTTTTTGTGTCTATTTCAGTAATAAAATTTTTATCTTTAATTTTGTTATGTGTATCACATTGATTGATTTGTGGATTTTGAATAACCCTTGCATCCCTAGAATAAATCTCACTTGATCATGGTGTGTGGTACTTTTAATGTCTTTTGAATTTGATTTGCTAATATTTTGTCAAAGATTTTGTATCTATGTTCATCAGGGATATTGGTCTGTAATTCTCTTTTCTTGTAACATTTTTGTCTGTTTTTAGAATCAGAGTAATGCTGACCTCTTAAGACTTGGAATAGTTCCCACCTGCTAGTTTTTGGAAGTTTAAGGAGGATTGTTATTAATTTTGCTTTAAATGTTTGGTACAATTCTCCTGTGTAGTTGTTTGGTCTTGGTCCTTTTTTGTAGGCAGGGGTGTTTTTTGTTGTTTTTTGTTTTTGTTTTTTTACTAATTTAATCTCCTTTTTAGTGATTGGTCTGTTCAGATTTTCTGTCTCTTCATGAGTCAGTTTTGGTAGGTTTTGTGTTTACGAATTTATCTGTCTCTTCCATGTTGTTCAATTTGGTCTTGTATAATTGTTCACAGTAGTCTGTTTCAGTCATTGGTGTAAGCATTTATTGCTATGAACTTCTCTCAGAACTGCCATTGCTTATCCTGTAAGTTTTGGTATGTTGTATTTCTGTTTTCATTTGTCTTAAGGTGTTTTTTTTTTATTTCCCTTGACTGCTTCATTGATCTATTGGTTGTCCAGTAGCATATTGTTAAATTTCCATATATTTGTAATTGATTTCTAGTTTCATGTCATTGGATGTTTGATAAGATTCAGTCTTTTTAAACTTAATAAGACTTGTTTTGTGGCTTGATATATGACCTGTTTTGGAGAATGTTCCATGTACTCTTGAGACAATGTGTATTTTGTTGCATTTGGATGGAATGTTCTATAGATAGATATATCTATATCTATCTATCTATATATATATATATTTTTTTTTTGGTTAGGTCCATCTAGTATAATGTGTTGTTCAAGGCCAATAATTCCTTAATTAGATTTTATCTGGATGATCTATCCGTTGATGAAGTGGGGTATCAAAGTCCCATGTTATTGCTATCTGTGCCTTCCTTTATGTCAAATATTTGCTTATATATTTAGGTGCTCTTAAAAGGTGCATATTTATAAATCATCTAGATGGATTGATCCCTTAATCATTATGTAATGACCTTCTCTGTCTCCTATTACAAACTTTATTTTAAAGTCTAGTTTCTCTAATATAAATATACCAACACCGACTTTATTTAGGTTTCTATTTGCATGTACTATCTTTTTTCCATTCCTTTATGTTTAGTCTGTGTGTGTCTAAAGGGAGGACACTTGAAGAGTCTCCTGTAAGCAGCATATAGTTGGGTCTTGTTTTCTCATCCATTTAGCCACTCTGTCTTTTGATTGGAGAATTTAGTTCATTTACACTTAATTATTGATATGTAACTTATTGTCATTTTGTTAATTGTTTTCTGGCTGCTTTGTAGTTCCTCTGTTACTTCTCCTCCTGCTCTCTTCCTTGTGATTTGATGACTTCTTTTAGTAGTATGCTTAGTTCTTTATCTTTTGTATATTTTCTGTAGGTTTTTCTTTGTGGTTATCATGAGGTTTACATACAACAGCTTATATTGTTCACAATATTCTAAGTTGTCAACAACTTAAGTTTAAAGGCATTCTGAAGCTCTCCATTTTTACTTCCCCTCATTGTGTTTTGTTTTTGATGTCACATTTTACATCTTTTTATCTTTGTATCCCTTAACTAATCATTATAGTTATTTTTATCACTTTTGTCTTTAACTTTCATATTCATTTTGATTAATTTACAATCATTGCAATATAAGATTATTTTGAATTTTGCTGTATATTTGCTTTTACCAATGAAATCTATAATATGTTTTCCTGTTAATAATTAGCACCTCCTCTTTGAAGCTTAAATAAGTCCCTTTAGCATACCTTGTAAGGCCAACCCGGTGGTGATGAACTACTTTAGCTTCTGCTTATCTGGAAAACTCTTCACTTCTCCTTCAATTCTGAGAAACAACTTTACCATGTATTCTTGGTTAGATTTTTTTTTTTTTTACTCTTAGCATTCTGAATATATCACATCATTCTCTTTTATCCTGCAAAGTTGCAGAAAAACCTAATAGTCTTATGGGGCCTCTCTTGTGCATACAAATTGTCTTTAACTTTTGACATTTTAATTATGTGCCTTGGTGCGGGTCTCCTTGAGTTCCTTTTATTGGAACTCTGTTTTTCCTGGATCTAGAAGTCTGTTTCCTTCACTAGGTAGGGAAGTTTTTAGCAATTAGCACTTTTCTGCCCCTTTCTGTCTCTCTTCTTCTGGGACACCTATACTTAGAATGTTGGTTCACTTCATGTTGTCCCAAGAAGTCCCTTAATGAGCTATCTCCACCTTTTTTTCCTGTGCTGTTTGTATGAGTTCCATTGCCCTGCCTTCAAGTTTACTGATCATTGCTTCATCTAGTCTGCTGTTGAACCCCTCTAGGGTACTTTTTTCTGTCCAGTTATTATACTCTTCAGTTCTGGGACTTCTATTTGGTAAATTCTTATATTTTCTGTGTCTTTGCTGAAGTTCTTGTTGTTCATCCATTCTTCTCCTGAAATTGGGGAACATCTTTATGACTGATATTTTGAGTACTTTATCAGGTAAATCATTTATCTCCATTTCATAAAGGACTTTTTCTGAGCATTTATCTTTTCCTTTCATTTGGAATGCATTCCTCTGTTTCTTCATCTTCCTGGACTCTCTGTATTGGTTCCATGCAGTAGATATAAAACCACCACATCTCTGTCTGACAGATGGCCCCTTGTAGGAGATGAGCTTCACCATTTCCCCTGCCCCCCATTTTGCTTTTCTCTCAGACCTTTTTGATTGAGCAGCCTGTTGTATTTTTAGTGGCTCCCATTAGTTGAAAGTATGCCAAGACCTGTCAGTGCCCAAATGAGGAGAATCTCAATGAGCACCTAGATTCAGGCTGATTGGAAGCTAGACCCTCAGGCAATAGCTTTTAAAATATGGTAATATATACAGTTCTGTGGGACCATAAGCATAAGTTGCACTTGCTACAGAGCCAGGACATTAGCAGTGGCCCCTGGGCAGTAACCACGAACATTAGGGTGTCAGTCAAACGCACTAGCTCCTTTCTAGGAGATAATGGCAACCTGCAGTGAGGTAGTTGTAGAGCAAAAAGATGGTCTCTACCAGCCTCCATCCCTGGAGTGCATATCAGTAGACCCCTAGATGTGTGCCAAAACAAGACCCTGTCCCTCAGTCTGAACCTGCAGGATAGCAACCCTGGTTTTGATTTGCCAAGCCAGAGGTGGAGTTGATGGGGAGAATGTGTCCCAGCCTCTCCTACCTGCTTTGATGTGGGTTTTTCTCATTTGCTTCATGTGTAGTAGTTGCTCAGCCAGACGAGAGGCTTTTGGCAAAGGTTCAAAACCTTTCTTTTCACAGAAAGACTAGGGGTGTGTTTCAATCTGCTGCCAGTGTGGTGCTTTTGGGGTGGTAGCTGGCCAAAAACTTGTTTGTTACAGTCACAGGGGACCCAGGTCTGGAAGCTAGGCAGTCAAGGGGCAGCCCTTGCATAGCAGCCACAAAAACTGAGATACCACATATAAAAAGTAGGGCACCGGACACACATACATGTTCCTTTCCTGGAGACACTGGCACTCTGGAGCATAGCAGAGGGAGAGAACAAAGATAGAGCCTACCCTCTGAGATCCCTAGAAAGGGTAGTAAGTCAGTCCTTAGATGGAGTTTAATTAGAAGCTTGTCCCTCAGGCTATAGCTGTGAAGATAAGCTAATAGGCGTTTTTCATAGAGAGACTGGGCTGCTAGGCTTGTTTCTTGCTGTGCCAGGGATGCGGGAGGTGTGGGGGTGGGGTGTGGGTAGTGGTTTAAAAACACTTTTTCTGTTGCTTACAGTCCTGTGTACCCTTCAAGTATAAACCCCACTGCCCACCAGAGCCAGGTGATCTAGAGGTGTTCCCTAGGTGGCAGCTGCAAAATTTGGGGTACCAGAGAAGGGAGCAAGTTCCCTTCCAGAAAATACCAGCTAGCTGGAACAAGGCACAGGGAGACTGTGAAGATGGTACTCAATAGCCTGCATCCCTGGCGAGGACCCCAGTAAGCCCCTTAATGTGGGTTAAATTAAATGCCTGCCCCTCAGGCCAGTGCTTTAAGATGAGCTAATGAGCCTCTGTCACAGAAAGTTTGGGTACCTTTCAATCACCTGCTCTGGTCTGGGCCCTGGGGAGAGTAAGGCCATGTACTCAGACCTTTTAGAAGTTGTCAGTTTGTTACAGCCTTAGAGGTCTTGTGGATGTGAGCCCAGTTGTTTTTCAAAGCTAGGTGTTTGGGGGGATTGTCTCTCAAGTATACGTCTTAAAAGTTGAGATGCCTAATGTGGGATTTTAAAACCTTCACTCCTCAGAGAGAAGCTCCAGGTTTTGAGTTCCCTCCAATTTGGGATTCCTTCCTGATTTTGCGTTGCCATGCCAGAGGTGGAGTTGATGGTAAGAATGTGTCCTGTCCTCTCCTACCTGCTTTGATGTGGGTTTTTTTCATTTGCTCACTGTGTAGCAGTTGCTCAACTAGTTTTAAGTCTTTCTCCAGAGGAAATTGTTCCAAAAGTAGCTATAGATTCAGTGTGTCCATGGCAGATGAGTTCAGCATTTTCCTATGCTGCCATCTTGAACCAGAACCTCTTTTTGTTCACTGGAAAAAAAATAATCTCACCAAAAAAGTAGAGGAGTAATTTTCCATACACTCCTTTGCTGTTCATTTCCATATTTTTTTTATCAAATTGTTTGTCAAAGGTAAACACTTACCTGTGATGAAGTTTAGCAGGCATTTCTTAGTGGCTATATCCGTGAACTCCTTTGTAGCAAATAATAATTCCATCTACTTCCTCTTGATATGTTCTCTACTGCCTTTTATAAGCCATAGTGTTCCTGTTACATTTATAGCATTCTTTATTTCCTTTTTTTTCCCCACTCTTATTGGGAGCTGAATAGTATAAGGGTTAAGAACAAAAATTCTAGAATAAAACTGGCTCTATATACCATGATTTCCATTTATTCATTTCTTCATCTATTAAAATGCTGATTTTATTTTTTATTTTTCTACTTTTTATTTTTTATTTTTTTAGATTTTACTATTTATTTGAGAGAGACAGAGTGAGAGAGCACATGTGAGTAGGGGGAGGAGCAGAAGGAGAGGGAGAGAATCTTAAGCAGACTCCCACTGTTCATGGAGCCCTACTGGGGGCTCAATCTCATGACCCTGAGATCATGACCTGAGCCGAAATCAAGAGTCAGATGTTTAACCAGCTAAGCCACCCAGGCGCCCCTTAAAATGCTCATTTTAATGTTGTGCTTATATCATGAGTCTGTTGTAGGAATAGAAAATATAATTATTAGTTGGAACAATATTTGGCATTTAGTTACTACTCATAATTTTAGATCTAAACATTCCCACACTTAAGATTTATTATCAGTTCCATATCCATATCCTGATTTCTGAATTCCAGGTTTGCATCTGAATATGGCATTCACAGTTTCTTATTGGAATCCCATATTTTTCTACCACAAACTACCACCTTTCCTTAATCTATCCTCTCCTTCTGCCAGTTTCTACCTGTTTATGAGATCATGATGTTAACCAATCCAGAAATAGAAATGTTATTCTTGCACCCCACATCTTAACTCCCATCTATTCAATGAGGTTGTATTATTCTTTCCTTTCTCACAACCAACACCCAATTCGGGTCTTTATTATTTCATGACCTGAAGAAGCCCTACCAGATTAATCTCACAATACAATTGTAATTTGAAACGTTAAAGTCTACCTATTTTTTCCCTAAAATTCCTTGTCCTGATTTAGACTTTCTGTGACTTGACCCAGATGAACCTTTGCATTCTTATATCCTCCAACTCCCTTCATTGTTACTGGTCAAACCTATAATTCTTCCTTGGGAACATATTGAGTTTCCCAATCTTTGCCACTTTCTTTCATAAATTTTCCCCTGGAATATATTCCCATGGATTTGTAATTCCTTCCCAACAAAAATGCCGTATGCCCTAAAAGTTTATACTTCAATTTCTGAATTACATGAAAATCTAATTGCTCTAAAATGATCTGTTATCTAAATCCTAAAACATCTTTAATTTATAATCAAATTTATCCTGTCTCAGAGTTATTTTTGTACCTATTCCCTATTGGAGAAACCATGTATTATTTTCAACAAAACAGAACTGTACTGCTTTGGAAATAGTAGTAAAGGAAGCTGTAGCAAGCAGAAAGAACACCTGAATTTGAACTCCTGTTTCAGTGACTTACTAGCAGTTTGGTCTAAGGCAAGTCACTAAATCATTCTGAATATGATTCTCCATACAAATGAGAATAAGACATTTTAAGGTTTGCTGTAGTAAAAATAAAAATGATATTCATTACTTGTTAGTACAGTGGCTAGTATAACTGTAAGGATTAAAGAGATATTTATAAAGTAATAAACATGGAAACTTGGTTTATGAATTTAGGTTAAGTAGGAGGAAATTTTCTATCATTTTCTAGATGCTCTGTCATTGAGACTAAGCATCTAGAAAACCAAAGTAGGGTTCGGTACCCATTCAAGGGCACACAATAAATTGAATTCAAAAACCAAGAAATTAGCAGGAAACCAATGGATCTATGTCAGTATTACAAGGTATGAGAAGAAAAAGTCTTACAGTATGGTCATGCCTCAGCCAACAGTAGAAACAGGTAAAAAGTGATAAGGAAGGTATAAAATCCAGGTAGTTTCTGATGACCTACAGTGGCACTATTACCAGGTCAGCATACAGTTTATTTTTACCTACATTTTATGTCCTAGCACTGAATATATTTAATGATAGCCACCTTCCCCATTCCTTTTTCTATCAATCTACATTATAATGGTGTGAGCAAAGCACATTTGGCATTTCATCAAGTATTCTCTATCTAGTACTTCAGTTGGCCCCCCATCACACCTGTGAGCAACAATTTCTAGATCTGCCAGTTGGTATGGTAGCAGCCTATACACCCACCAAGGCACAAAGAACATGACTATTTATTGATTTTATCACTAAAAAACAGTATATAAATGAAGCCATTTTTCTAAATATACTTAGAGTTTAGAAATCTCATTAACTAGACCACCAGGCCCTAGTACAGAGTTCTTCCCACTGTAATAGTCTTTGTGCAGAGGAGGAAGATCCGCTGAAAGACATTGAAGATGCATTTCCACATCCAGATAAGTTGTTGGTAAATCCCCAGCACTAATCCTCTGACTGCCTGACTGAAGTTTCAACTTTATTATTATACACCATGCCTCATATCCCACTGGTATACTTGCCCCCAGTCCTTCCACTATAAAGCCTGTTTCTCCCGTTCTGACATTGGGAAACCTCTAACAGCCTGACCGCTGTCTCGTATCATTCTCTGTAATTCCTTTGACCTAACTCAGTGTTTCTTGAACTCCTGATGATAGAAATCACCAGTGGGGGGCGCCTGGGTGAAACAGCGGTTAAGCGTCTGCCTTTGGCTCAGGGCGTGATCCCGGCGTTATGGGATCTAGCCCCACATCAGGCTCTTCTGCTATGAGCCTGCTTCTTCCTCTCACTCCCCCTGCTTGTGTTCCCTCTCTCGCTGGCTGTCTCTATCTCTGTCGAATAAATAAATAAAATCTTTAAAAAAAAAAAAATCACCAGTGGTAACTGGCAACCGAACAGACTTTGAAGTGCTACCTAAGTCTACAAGTTCAGTACCTCCAGGAATAGTATCCACAGACTGTATATTTTAACAAGTATACCAATGATTATTTTTAGTATATCCTGAATTTCTGATTATTTTCCTTATTCATTGCTGGCCTTGTTATCTGCTTCACAATATTCCTGTATGTTCCACACTTGAAATTGATCTTGGTGAGTGCAACATACATGGAGATGACCCTGAGTTTCTTTGTTCTTTGATCACCAATGAACTTTTCTTTTTCTTCACTTATGAGAAAATGCCTTGGAAACAGTCATTGCCAGAAACTGCAGAGCATCTAAAATCACAAAATCATATACCCTATCAAACTGCTGTTATCCATCTATCCATGTCCCCTCCTAAAGCCATCTCAGAATAACAACTTTTCACTCTCATGAAAAGACATGATCCATTTATTCCAACTGTATATTGTTTGCTTACCTGAACGGACCCAGCTTTGCCTTCTTCTTTACCTAGTGTAGGTTCTGTAGTTCACCATTACAATCACTCCCTTAAAAATGGCCTTTCATCTCCAGATCTTTTTATCTGGTACTCCAGCTACGGACGAACTTCGATATCGTCTCTGTTTTACTAATGGAGTGGGTGGGTTATTCGTAGAGAAAATCCCACATCCTGGAATCAGAGTGCTGCTATAGTTTCACGAATGCTAACCTTTCCCAAAGATCACTCTCTCTCTCCAATTTTATAGTTTACCTTTTCCTTTTTTCTCAAACCTACCATTGCTTTGCTCTCTACTGATTCTATTTACATCATTACAAAAATAAAAGCCATGAGGCATAAATCCCTTTATCTTCAAGTAAAATGTTTAATATATTTGTTTCTGAATCTATCTTCTGGTTTTTTTCTGTGAAAATAGAAAGCTTCGCATTTAATCGAAAGAATCTCTCCACAAAGGCTGTGGATCACAGTTACATGACTTGTATTCCACTTATTTCTCCACAGTATCTGTATCTCCTTCTCAATAGAATCATTCCCATCAGGAATTAATGATCCCTTAAAAAATGATCCATATTAAAGGGAAAACCTTACCTTGATTCTTCAACCCACTGAAGTTATGCTTTCTCTTTTCATGGAAAACATTTTGAAAAATATTATCTGCTTGTTCTGCTTCTACTTTCTCATAATTCCATTCTTATATCAGCCTCATGTTCTTTTCCTCCTGACCTCCGTGTTCGCAAACCCAGAGGACACATCTCTGTCCTCATTTCACTCTAAGTATCATATGATTGACATCTTCCTCCTAGAAAAATTCTCATTGCCTTTATCGCAACTTGTCCGTGCTCTGTTTTTCCCTTCTGACTCTGAATTTTTTTAATTTCGTTTGTTTCTAAATTTCCTAAAAATCTTTTTAAAAATTGTGGGGCTTTTTTTCAGTCATCAATCCTTGGGTTCTCTTTTTCCCCCCCACTGTTCTCTCCTGATGAGATTCCAGTCACACTAACCACTTAATGTCATCTATGTGACAAGTGCTTCCAACATTACATGTGTAATAGAAAACACTTCGCTGAGTATTTAAATTATATATTCAACTACCTACTTTGTTTCTGTCCCTGAATGTTTAGTGGCATCTGAAAGATAACATATCCAAAACTTAACTTTTTTTTTTGCCCTAGAACATATTACTTCATGAACTTTCCATTTCAAATAAATATAAGGCCAAATATTGGCCTGGATTTTCAAACCAAAAACTGTAAGACTATTCTAATTAATTTATCTGCATTATATTCCCTATGCATTGATCAAGTCTATAGATCCAACCTCTAGATGATATCAAAAATTAATCTATGTTTCTCTATCTGTACTTAACAGCATTTTAGCCAGGCTATCCTATCATGTCTAGACATCTTGAGATGTCTTTCAATCTGGTTCCTGTCAAGTCCATTCTTTAACTATAAAAATGCTCTTTTGAAAGCATAAAGTGGTCCATGCTACTTTTATTCTTGGTATCCAACAATGGACTTCAACTGAACTCAGTATAAAAAGGACCATCTTTTCTGTGGCCTATAAGCCTGTATACAACGTATCTCCTATCTCTAGAAACATTTTAAATTACTCTTTCCTTCAGTCATTATGTTTTAGTGCAAAGATTGAAAATTAGAGGACTATGTATGTTGAGAGACAGTTCTTGCACGTGGAAACAAGTCTGTCATTGCAGGAAAACTTTATAAGCATGTTCATATAATGAACAGCCTTTGAATATAGAAATAGCTTCCCTCCAGAGCAAAGGGTTTGCTTGAAGGCTTGAAGATAAAAATATCTTCCCCCAGAGAAAAATGGCAGACCTGCTTTCTGCCCCTTATAAAATATTTGGATTTTCTAAAATGAGGGTTCCTCTCCTGTAATGCAATCCACTAAATATGCTGGTGTTGGCTGGCCCCCTTGCATTGATCAGTAGGAAATTTAGGCTAGGGGAACCAATACAAATGCTGATAATCTGATGAGTGTTATAATGTGAGCAATAAACTGCCCTTTGTCCCTGACATAGGAGTCTTATATCTTGAGGCATTGATGAAATCTGAAGGCTAATTTGTTAGGGTAAAATCCCAGGCCCTCTTCAGGTCTTATGTAGTTCTTTTTTTAGGCTTGGTAGTAATTACTGTGCTGTTTGTTTTTTACAATTTGAATTATTTGCCAATATTGCAAAATATGGAGCTTACATGAAAAAACGTAGATCTAAACTCCTCTTTAAAAATTATAAGCTCTAGCTAAATCTGGACCCTCCTTCATTCATGGCAAAATGGGTCAGGCTGTACAGTTACTCTGATCTTTATGAGAAGCATATACTCTCAGTTTATCAGAGATTCCCCCCTCCTTATTGCTATATAAATACTAAGATCTGTCATTTGTTATTTATCACTGAGATGGCACTGTTGTTTTCAGTATTGCAAAGTTGAGGGAGAAAACAAAAGATGGACCCAGAAGACTAGTGTATCATAAAATTACGATAGAGTATATTTCTTTGTGTTAGTGAAAAATATTCCTGTGTGTTTAATATGTAATCAGAGTGTTCCTTTGGGAAGAACACAAGTAAGATTACATTAATATACAAACGAAGTGTATCTGGGTAAGAAGAATGCAACTAAAGCCTCTCTTCTACTTTATTTATTTACCTGACTGGCCCCAATAGGCATTTGAGTCACAACCCCTGCTCTAGCCAAAATGCCCTGCTTTCAGTTCATAAAACAAGCCCAGAACTGTCCTAGTTAGTGCCCTTTCATGCTGTTTTATCTGCCAGGAGCGCATTTCCTGTGGATCTTCACACAGCCTACTTCTTTTCATCCTCCAAATCTCACTCTAAATATCATCATCTCAAAGAGGTCTTCTCCAAACATCCTTCCTAATGAGATCTGTCCCTGTCATTTTCTACCATGGCACATTTTCATGATCTTAACAGCACTTTCCTCCATTTGTAGTTTTATATTGATTTGTTGATAGAATGTCTGTTTTGCCACTAGACTCTAAGCTCTTCAAGGAAAGACCCTTCCAGGTTCATATATCTAGGGCAAAACAAAGCATATGACCTTACCTGATTCAATATTTGATGAATAAGTGAACAAATTGTCCTAAAATGTATTCTGATAGGGTAGTTTGACATACTGACTCTCTACGGGTTGCGCTTGGCATTGAAAAATTGCTGAGGTGCAATATGTTGGAATGTTGACCTCCTAAAAGTTTTCCTCTTTTGTGAAGCTTGTCCTAACAACAACAAAAAAAAAAAAAAAGAAGAAGAAGAAGAACTTCCGAGAGTAAAAAACATAAATCTCTAGCCACTCCCATTAGGTCAACTGTCTGTCATTCGGTTTTTATGAAATAAACACTTTACCTTTTTGTTTAGTACATTTTATCTTTACAAGTACATGTTTTTAAATTCTTCAACTCCCTGTTCTCGAAATAGTGATGTGCTGGAGGATCCCCTATTTGTAGCTTTTTCCTAACTTCTTTATTATTTAAAGTACTGTGGCTGATTTCAGGCTGTCAACATGAAGTTACCAAAAACAGATTTGGAAAGAGATGCCCATAGTCTACTCTCATGAGACAGGTCAAGTTGGCTGGATTTTACCACTTCTTATAATGTCCCTAGGTTACATGCTTATGCATATCAAATTAACATATTAGGCTGATTATGTATTTAATAAATAACTTGATGTTTCATACCTCAATTTGTAAAGCTGCCTTGCCCCATTTCCTTTGAAAGCTTACCTAAGACCTAAGGTCGTACCTGTTTGTTATGAACTGATTTGTGTAACCCCAAAATTCATATGTTGAAACCTGAACTCCCACTGTGACTATACTTGGAGATAGAGTTGTAAGGAGGAGGTTAAGGTTAAATGAGGTCATAAGGGTAGGGTCCTAATTCTAGAGGACTGGTGTCATTACAAGAACAAGAGTGTACAGAGAGAAAGTCATATGAGGATATAGGGAAAAGGTGGCTATGTGCTAGCCCGGAGCAGAGGTCTCACCAGAAATCGATGTTTCTGGCATCTTGATATTAGATTCAAGCCTCTAGAACTGTAAGAAAACAAATTTCTGTTTAGAATCTTCTGATCCATATTCAGACGCGTTATCCATTGAGCCACTGGGCCACACCTCAAATTTCTGTTGTTTAAACCACGCAGTCTGTGTTGTTATAGCCCCAGCAGCCAAATGTGCTCTTAAATTTTAGATGCACATACTCTTAGATTTCTCCTCTTTCTTAAAGATAGACAAATAATGTTATAAAGACATGAAAAAGCAGGTGTATCAAACTATATATTATATATATTTACATCTTTTAATGAAGTATGCATTATGATATCAATATACATTTTCTCACTGTATTGTTTCACGTATTAGGAATGTGTTTAAGCTATTTTAAGAAAAAGCAAGAATTTGATTATTAGTATGCATATATATTCCTACATTGTTCATATATGATTTTTATATAAATGCATGTTTAATATAAAAAATTAACTTTTATAGACATTATTGAATTTTTAAATTCTTACAAATGCACCTTCTGCCCCATTTAATGTAGCTTCCAAAGTGAGTTTCCCCAAAGCAATATTCTTAGTTAAAATAATACCTTTACTTTCTTTCATTTCTTATACTTTGTAGTTAATCTAAGTGATTTTTATAGTTATCTAACTTTTCTTTAAATGAGACCTTCTTTTCTTTTTTTAAAATTTTTTATTATGTTTTTGTCAGTCACCATACAGTATATCATTAGTTTTTGATGTAATGTTCCATGATTCATTGTTTGCATATAACACCAGTGCTCCATGCAATACGTGCCCTCCTTAATACCCATCACCGACCCAGCCCAATCCCCATCCCCGAAACCCTCAGTTTGTTTCCCAGAGTCCATAGTCTTTCGTGGTCCATTTCCCCTTCTGTTTACCCCCCCCCCTTCCTTCTCCTATCGATCTCCCTGTTATTTATGTTCCATAAATGAGTGAAACCATAGGATAACTGTCTTTCTCTGCTTGACTTATTTCACTTAGCATAATCTCCTCCAGTCCCATCCATGTTGCTGCATTTTCATCTTCATTTTATGGGAAAGAAAAACAAGGGAAAAAATGACTTGACCACCACACCTATCTTGAAATACAATTGGGATGTGATCATACAGAATTTGACTTTAGAGTCTTTGTTTTAAAGATATTGAAAATATTTTAATTTTGATTTTAACTTATATTTAATTGTATTTACTGGGATACAATTGACATAATAGTTTCAGGTGTAAAACATAAGGACCCAATATTTGTAGATATTGTGCAATGATACCACAGTAAAGTACAGTTAATATCCATCACTATTCGTATTTACAATTTTTCTTATGATGAGAACTTTTAAGATTTACTCTCTTAGGAACTTTAAACTTTGCTATACTGTGTTTTTAACTTCAGTCAGCATGCTGGACATTACATCCTTTTGTTCTTAATGTTACAGCTGGAAGTTTGTTCTTTTTGGCCCCTTTCACCTGTTTTGCCCAGCCCCACCCCCGCCTTCAGCTATCACCAATCTGTTCTTTGTATTATGACTTTAAAGATTATACGTGTAAGTAACATAATATGGTATTTACCTTTTTCTGACTTCTTTCACTTAGCACAATGCCCTTGAAGTCCATTCATATTGTTGCAGTTAGCAAGATTCCTTCTTTTTTATAGCTGAATAATATTCCATTTTGTATATATGCCACATTTTATCCATTCATCCATCATGGACGCTTAGGTTGTTTCCTTATCTTGGCTATTGTAAATAATGATACTATGAAAAGGGGTTCATATCTTTTTGAATTAGTGTTTTTGTTTTCTTTAGATAAATACCCAGAAACAGAATTGCTGGATCATATAGTAGTTCTATTTTTAATTTTTTGAGGAACCTTCATACTGTTTTCCATAGTGACTACACACCTATTACATTCCCACTAACAGTGCCCAAAGATTCTTTTTTCCACATCCTTGGCAACATTTGTTTTTTCTTGTCTTATTGATAATAGCCATTCTAAGAGGTCTGAAGTGATAATCTCACAGTGCTTTTGATTTGCATTTCCCTGTTGATTAGTGGTGTTGAGTATGTTTGATGTACCTATTGGCCATCTGTATGCCCTCTTTGGAAAAATGTCTATTCAGGTCCTCTGCCCATTTTTTTAATACACCTATTTGGTTGCTTTGCTATTGAGTTATAGGCATTCTTTATATATTTTGGTTAGTAAGCCCTTATCAGATATATGTTTTGTAAGCATTTTCTTCCATTTGCTAGGCCGCCTTTCTATCTTGGTGATGGTTTCCTTTGCTAGGTAGAAACTTTGCAATTTCATGTAGTCCACTTGATTTTCTGTTGCCTCTGCTTTTGGTGTCAAATAAAAAAAAATCATTGCTAAAATCAATGTCAAACCCATTTTCTTCTAGGAGTTTTATGATTTCATGTTATTATGTTCAAGTTCTTAATACGTTTTGAGTTAATTTTTATTTTATAAAATAGTGGTCCAGTTTCATTCTTTTGTATATGGCTGTCCAATTTCCCCACACCATTTATTAAAGAATCTGTCCTTTACTCATTGTATGTTGTTGGCTAATTTGTCAGAAGTTAATTGGTCATATATATGTGAGTGTATTTCTGAGCCCTCTATTCTGTTCCATTGATCTGTAGGTCTGTTATTATGACAATACCAACAGCTTTGTTCTATTCAAGATTTCTTTGGCTATCTGGGGTCTTTTGTGGTTCCATACAGATTTTAAGATTGTTCTATCTCTGAAAAATGCCGTTTAAATTTTGGTAGGAATGGCATTGAATCAATAGATTGTTTTAAGTACATTTTAACAGTATTCTTCAAATCCATTAAAATAGAATATCTTTGTGTCTCCTTCAATTCCTTTCATTGGGGCTTTATCCTTTTCAGTGTATAGGTGGTTGAACTCCTTAGATAAATTTATTTCTAGATGTTTTCTTTTGTATGCTATTGTAAATGGGATTGTTTTCTTAATTTTTCTTTCTGGAATTTTAATCCTAGCGTATAGAAATGAAACAGGTTTTTGTGTAATGATTATCTTTGGACTTTACTAAATTTAAGAGTTTTTTTGGTGGGCTAATATTTATGGTTTTTCATATGTGATATCATGTCATCTGCTGTTCTTTTCAATTTGGGTGCCTTTAATTTCATTTTGTTGCCCAATTGGTATGGTAAGGACTTCCAATACAATGTTGAACAAAAGTGGCAATAGTGGGTATCCTTGTGTTGTCCCTGATCTTGAGGAAAAGCTTTCAACTTTTTACCATTTAGTATTATGTTAGCTGTGGTGTTATCATGCATAAGATTTCTTATGTTCACGGATGTTCCCTCTACACCCAGTTATGGAGAGTTTTATCGAAACTGGATGTAAAATTTTGTCAAATATTTTTTTCTAGATCTAGGGAGATATGATTTTTGTCCTTCATTTTGTTAATATAGTATATCACATTGAATGATTTGCAGATGTTGAACCATCCTTGCATCCTTAATAAGTATCAACAGAAATGATGTATGATCCTTTTAATGTATTGTTGAGTTCCATTTGCTCATATTTTGTTGAGGATTTTTGCATCTATGTTCATCAAAGATATTGGTCTACAATTTTCTTATGTATCCTTATCTGGCTTTGGTATCAGGATAATGTTGATCTCCTAAAATGAAGTGTTTTCCTCTTCTATCTTTTGGAAAAGTTTGAGAAATGTCTGGTATTAATTATTTTTTAAATGCCTGGTGGAATTTATCAGTGAAGCCATCTGGTCTTGAAATTTTGTTTGTTGTGAGGTTTTCGATTACTAATTTAATCTCCTTCCTAGTAATTGCTCTGTTCTGATTATCTGTTTCCTCATGATTGGGTCTTGTTAAGTTGTATGTTTGTAGGAATTTGTCCATTTCTTCTAGGTTCTCCAATATATAATTGTTTGTAGTGTATTTTATGCTTAGTTTTCTTAGAATTTGATTCTATTTGAGCCCCCCCTTTTTTTTAGTCTAAAGTTTTATCAATTTTATTTTTACAAAAAAACAGCTCTTCATCTTTTCTATTGTCCTTTTCATCTCTATATCATTTATTTCTGCTCTGATCTTTATTATTTCCTCCCTCTAACTTTGGGCTTTATTTATTCTTCCTGTTCTAGTTCCTTGAGGTATACAGTTAGGATTTTTTTTTTTTTTTAGATTTTTTTTTCTCATGTAGGGATTTACTGCTATAAACTTCCCTCATGACTGCATTGCTTCATTCGGTAAGTTTGGTATCAAATGTATTTCATTTGTCTCAGGGTATTTTTGTTTATTTGTTTCTATTTCAATTTCTTCTTTGACCCATTGGTTCTTCAGTAGACTATTGTATAATCTCCATATTTGTGAATTTTCCAGTTTGTTTTATTAATTTCTAGTATATTATAGTCAGAAAAGATATGATTTCAGTCTTCTTAAATTTATTAAGCTTGTTCTGTGGTCTAACATATGATCTATCCTGGGGTATGTTCCGTGTGTACTTGAGAAGAATGTATATTCGATTGCTTTGGGATGGAATGTTCTATATATATAAGTCCATCTGGTCTAATGTATCATTTAAGGTTAATATTTCCTTGCTGATTCTCTGAATAATCTATACATTGATGAAAGTGGAGGATTAAAGTCCCCTACTATTGCTGTCTATTTCTTCCTTTAGGTCTCTTAATTATTGCTTTATATATTTAGATGCTCCTATGTTGGGTACATAACTATTTAGATAAGTTGTATTCTTTTTGATTGACCCCTTTATCATTATGTGATGACTTTTTTCATCTCTTATCACTGACTCTCTGATATAAATATAACTACCCCAGCTTTCTTTTAATTTCCATTTGCATGGGATATTATTTTTCGTGTCTCTGTGTTAAGCCTGTGTCTTTACAACTGAAGTGAGTCTTTTGTAGCCTGCATATGTATGGTTCTTTTCAGATTCATTTAGCCACTTATGTCTTTTGACTGGAAAATTTAGTCATTAACATGTAAAGTAATTATAAGTACATATGTACTTACTGCCATTTCATTAATTGTTTTCTGGCTGTTTTGTAGTTCCCTCTTTTCCTTTTTTCCTTTCTTGTTTTCTTCTTTTACAGTTTGATGAATTCCTTAGTGGTGTGCTTAGATTTTATCTATTGTGTATCTGTTAGATTTTCCTTTGTGGTTACCATGAGGCTTTATATAAAACAGCTCACTCTCCCCCTCCCCCAACTATTTTGTGTATCCCTTAACAAATTATTGTAGTTATATTTATTTGTATTATTTTATTAAATCTTTATGTTAGTTTTATAAGTGATGAATCCACTACCTTTACACTAGATTATTCTATCAAATATTTACCAGTAAGATATATACTTTGTTTTCCTGTTACCAATTACCACCCTTTTTATTTAATTCAAAAGCATCTTTTTTTTTTGTAATGTCAGTCCAGTGGTGATGTATTGCTTTAGCTTTTGCTTCTCTGCAAAACGCTTTACCTCTTCTTGTAATTCTGAATGGCATCCCTTCTCAATAGACTAGTGCTAATCAGAAGGGTTTTTTCCCCAGCTCTTTGGATGTATCATACATCATGTCATCCCCTTTTGGCCTGCAAAATCTGATAGTCCTGTGGGAATTCTTTTGTATAGAGTAAGTTGTTTTCTCTTGATGTTTTTAGGAATCTGTCCTTGCCCTTAACTTTTGACATAACCCCAGTATGAAGGCATGTTCTCTCGTAGGAGATTAACCCTATCATTCGCACTGTCCTACATCTTGGTTGTCTCTCTGAGCAGCCTATTTCATTTTTAGTGCCTCCCAGTAGTGGAGGATGTGCCAAGGGGGGGATCTCAGCACCTAGATTCAGGCTGACTGGAACCCGGACCCTCAAACAACAGCTTTTCAAGTATGCTAATATATATAGTCCTATGCGACCACAAGCCTAAGGCTCTCTGGCCACCAGAACTGGATGCTGTAGAGCTGTCCCCTAAGCAGAAGTTGCAATAATCTGGGTGCAGATGAGTGTTTAAGACAAAAGGCACCAAGCTGGTGTCCACTAGCCTCCATTCTTAGAAACCACCTCTTTAGGCTCCTAGATGTGTGCCAGACCAAAAGCCTGCTTTCATGCTGAAGCTCCAAGATGAACAAATAGTTCTTTTTCCCAGAAAGACTAGGGGGATGTTTCAGTCTGCCGTCTCTCCTGTGGGGGTTGTAGGAAGCCAAGAACTGTCTCTCCATTTCTTAGTCTCATTTCACCAAGGAACTCAAGCTCCACTGGCTACCAGGGCCAACCAAATAAAAGGTATTTTCTAGGCAGCAGCCACATAAGTCAGGGCACCTGATAATAAAAACTGGGGCATTAAAAGGTGGATATCATACCCAACCTCTGTGGTCTCTGGAGAGAATCACAGTGGGCCCTTAGATGTGTATTTAAACAGAAATCTGCCCTTCAGGCTGATAAGTTAATGGTCCTATTTCAGAGGAATCTTGGGCCCCTCAGTCTGTTGTCTCTTATTGTACCCTAGGGGTGGCAGCTGGCAGGTGGCAGTCTGTTTATTACAGTCCTCTGGGACCCAGAGGGATGTAGGCCCTGCTGGCCACCAGAACTCGGTGATCTAGAGATGATCCCATGTAGCAGCTGCACAAACTGAAACATCAGACTGGGGGTATAAGCTCCTTTCTTGGAGATACCAGACAGCTGGAGTGAGGTAGAGAGAGAACATCAAAATGATGGCCACCAGCTTCTGTTTCCTGAGAGCAGTTCAGAAAGTCCTTAGTTACATATCAAACCAGAAGCCTGACCTTTAGGCTAAGGCTGCAGGACATGAAAATAGGCCTGTTTCACAGCACGACTGGAATCTGTTTCAGTCTGTCTGTACAGTGCCTTTTGGATTTACCTGGCCAAGAACTGTCACACATTGTTTTATGGGATCTAAGAATCCAAGCCCTGCTGGCCAAACAGGGTCTAGGGAAACTTGTGATGTTTCCTGACCGCCAGATGCAAAAAACCACGGCACCAGATACAAATAGAAGCCACCCTCCTGGATACTGTTGTTCTCGAGTGCAGCAGAGAGGAAGTGCAAAGATGGCACCTGTGAGCCTCTGTCCCTGAAGAGGGTTTCAGTCAGTTCCTAGATGTGAGTTAAATTAGATGCCTGCCTCTCGGGTCAACACTTTAAGCAAATGAGCCTCTATCGCAGAGTCTGGGTGCTTTACAATCTGCTTCCTCTGCATTGGACCTTGGGGTCAGTAGGTCTGTGCCCATGAGCCCTTGAAGACCCATTTCTCAGTTTGATATACTTGTGGGTCTTGTGGACACAAGTCCTCTTGGCTTTCAGTGCTGTTTTGGAGGCTCATCCTTCAGGTGTAGATCTTAAAATTGGGGGTACCTGATATAGGGTTTAAACCCTTCTCTCCTCAGGGGGCAGTTCCAGGTTTTCCCTTCTGATTGTGAGTCACTGTACTGGAAGGAGTGGGTCATAGTCTCTCATACCTGCTTTGATCTGGGTTTTTTCCTCTTGTTTCCCCCAATGTAGGAGTCGCTCAGGTAGTTTGGGATTTTTTCCAGAGGAATTTTTTTCCTTATATATCTATAGATATGGTGTGTCTATAGGAGGAGGTTAAGTTCAGGATCTTTCCATGGCATCATCTTGAATAGGAACCTTAGAGACATCACACGTGTTTTACTGCTTGATTCTCACATCATTCCAGTTGGTCATGGATTTGGGAAACAGCCAATTATGAGGAAGAGAGAAAAGCAGGGAAGGGCAAAGGGAGAAGTAGAACTTCAACACTGTTTCAAATAGCTGGTCTCAGTTGGCATCTGTTGGTCTCCTGGAGAGCTCTTCAAATATAAATGAAGACATCTTTGTGCCTCTCCACATAGACCAGCCATTGGTACAAAATGCCCACAGAAGGGGCCATGACCTTGACCAAACTATGCCAAGGCTGATATCAAGGTCTGGGGAGGGACTTAGTTGTGAGCCATCAGCAAGCCATGCTCCCAGCACTGGGGAATCAGTGCCTTGACCTTGAAAGGGGAGGATTTTGATGGTGTTGGGCATCCTTTGCAGTCTGTCCTTTATACTACATGTTTTGTAATGCAATTTCATTCCATTGGTAACAGCTCATGTAGGATTTTGGTCAGTGCCTTTGCCTCTGCAAATTTTTACAAGAGGAAGGCTACTGGGAAAAACTATAACCTCTACTGTTACAGCTGGTGTCAAGGACATCGATCCTTATCTCCATTCTCTACAACATTTTAGCTCCCTCACCTCCACTGCTTTAGGTGGCTTATCAAGTAGGGTGACCAAAATGCCTGCCTCTGTGACCTCTAGGCCTCTGGCCCTCATGGGCTTCTCAGGTTGTGACTGCTGCCTGTGTTTTCAGAATTGGGCAGGCAAGTACCACGATCTATCCCAGTGGATGGCTTGAGAGCCAGATACACTTTTACCTGTTGGGATACTACAACAGCCCCATCTTGGTTATACTCGCCATGATTGTAACTAATTTTCTTCCTATTGGTCTCTTGATATAGGAACCCAGAGTAACTGAGTGGCAGCTAAAGCTTTCAGTTGCTGGTGAGGCAAAATTTTACCTTTATCCTCTTTGTGTTTCCAGCTGTGCCTGAGAATTAAATTGACCTGAGACAGATTGACAGGAGGAAAAACATACATTTATGTAAGCGTCACATGATGTAGAGGGTCTCTCTAGGGAATGAGGACCCAAAGAAGTGGTAAAACCTAAACGCTTTTATATTTGGTTGATCCAAGGCATTTGGGGGTGCCAAAGAAAGATAGGAATTATTTTTAAAAAATTATTTGTTGCAGATACTCTACAACCCTCCCTGTGTACTAGTGTTTCTTTTTCCTTGGTACAGGGAGGGCATCTTTCACATTGGAGTTCTCTTCTGATTTCAGAAAGAAAAGGGTAGATGAGAATGTCCTGCTACCATCTGCTGTTTTTCAAGTGGCTTTAGCTCAAAATAATCCTTATGTAAAAGTGGCATATATTGTGGTTTCATATTCTGTCGCCCTTCCCATGGTGATGGGACACTTCCCTTCTGAGATCCAAGGACCTCTAAATCCTTGGACCCTGAAAAGTTGTGGGTTCAAGCAGGGATCCCAGAGCCAGAGACTACAGCATTCACTGTCCCTCCTCTGTGCCAGGAGTGGGGACCACAGCCCAATCTGAGCCCACCAGTTTCTTCCTTCAAAATTTAGAATTGGCCCAGCTCTTCTTGAGGATTAACTAGGAATTTGAGGGCTAGGACAGACCATGTGCCACCATGTGGAACTAGGAGGCACAAACCAGTAGGCAAAAAGGAAACACAGATGCACAAATGGAGGCAGGGAAGAGAGCCAGTGAGGAAAGTATCCTTGAGTTGCACATCCACTCTGACCCCTTGTCTGGCTACTTCCTGAGGCCAATCCTGATTGACCGTGGGTTTCATTACCCCTACTCCTTATATCCAATTCTCTTTCTGCTTCAAGTTAACTGGTCTTTTCTGAGAAAATTTAATGACTTTCCCATAGCAGCCTGCCCTTTCACCTTTAAGTAATTGTGAAATGAGACTTAACATCCAGGATACTTTGAAAAATTCAAATGAATATTAGAGTTGACACTCGATATGACTGGTGAGCTATTTTTAAAACGCACATTAATAATAAGTCACCTGTTACTAATGTGGTGCCCTGGTGGGAAAGAGGCAGCCCTGGGAGCCGAGGAAAGTCTCACTTAGAAACTTCCTATAAATTAACTCAGGAAAAAAGTATACTTTTGTTGATTTCATTTCCCTTTTTACTCATGGTCCTACCATGATGTCGTAGGGTTAGACTTAAAATAATTTCATGAAGATTTTTTAAATGTCTTGCCCAGCACTCTTCTTGCCAAAGCAAAAACAATCTATTCATGGTCTGCATTTTTCTTTTCCTCTTTCTCTTTTGAAAAGCATTGTATATGTTCAGAGACTATAATTTGAATAAAACCTTATCATTACCTACTATTTGCAAGGAGTTCTATATTTATAGCAACCTGATATCCTCAGAACGCCAGGTCAGGGTGTAGGTGGCAAGATTGCTGTAAAACATGCAACCATTATTACACTCTTCGTTTTGTGCTTCCCTTTAAATATATGATTTCATTACTATATAATTTCTTTGAATAATGTTTTAAGTAGAAAAGACTCAGTAATAAGACCGTAGCTTTACCCAGGAGCCTGCACCGAAACAAAGTGGCACATATTTGTTCCCGCGTTCCTCGGCAGTATGATGGATGGTGGCAATTACTGGAAAGAACAATATTAGTTTTACAGTTATTGTTATTAACTTAAAGTGCTAAGAATAAAATCCCATATTTCACTAGATACTCCAATCACCGCCAAAATATGTGACAGAGGAACATTTTATAATCCCTGTATTTTACACTAGCTGCACAACTAGAAATTGGCAGAGTCAAATCATTTATATCTCCTTATTACCAGCTTGCAGAAGCCATTGAGAATATGGACTTCGTGATGGATATTTTTGTGGCAGATGTTGTTTTATTCTCTCCCACTGTGTTAATTTACCCTACATTGGTTCTAGTGCAGTTTATTAAAGTTTCACAAAGAGATTAGCAATAGAAGAGCAAGACATCTTGCTTACCCTTGTTTCCCATTAACAAAAAAGACGTATTAATTATGAATATCATAAGTATGGGATATATGTAGTCAATAAATATTTCAGGGGACAACCTGAGTAGAGCATTTTCCTAAATTCCGGACATTTATACAAACTGTTATGAAATCTTCCTTCTATAAATAAAATATCCAAATAAGTGTTATCCGTACAGTCCAGATAAAAGCAATTAATATGGCATTAAGATATTTTGTTGCTGAAAAGGTGTTTTATTTCATGGTATAGGTGGATGGACTCGTACAGTAGCTATAAGCAGTAATCGTGGGCAATTCCTTGGTTTAAATCCCAGCCTGCCTATTATGTGGCTTTGGGAAATTCACTTAACTTTCCCTGTGCCTTATTTTCCTAACTTATAAAATGGGGAAAATAATGGTTACCACTTCACAGAATTATTGTGAGGACTAAGTGAGTTTGTATAAGTAATGCATAGAGAACAATGCCTGGTATTAACCGTTTGTACATTTTAAAGGTTAGCTATAATGTTTAGTAATCGAGGCTAGAACCAAATATGCTGGAGCCTATAAAATAACACTCTTGGAATATTCATTTAAAAATCTTGTAAGGCCTGGTTTCAACCCAAGGTATTTTAAATACTTTAACGACCCCGGGATAAAGTAGATTTTCCCTAGGCCAGGTACACACAGCTTAAATGATCACGAGGTCATTACTGGAGAACATTTTAAACTGCTATCTGATCTCAGTATGTTCAATACGTTCCTTGGAGTTTTCATTGTTACCTGGACAAGCTAGATGATAACTGCTCAGAATATTCTGGTTCACTCTTGAGCTCTCTCCATATTAAAATCGTTTGCACATCCATTTTCAGTAAGCACCCCATAAGACATCAGTCCATTATAAAAACATTTGTAACAGAAACTATCTCAGGGGCGCCTAGATGGCGCAGTTGTTAAGCGTCTGCCTTCGGCTCAGGGCGTGATCCCAGCATTCTGGGATCGAGCCCCACATCAGGCTCCTCCGCTAAGATCCTGCTTCTTCCTCTCCCACTCCCCCTGCTTGTGTTCCCTCTCTCGCTAGCTGTCTCTCTTTCTGTCAAATAAATAAATAAAAATCTTAAAAAAAAAAGAAACTATCTCAAACAATTTGAAAGCTATTATGACTCGCATTGAGATTTCTCTCTGAAAATGTGCAGGATAAAGCAATCAAATAATACGGACAAAAGTGATGATTATAAAATAGAATATGGAAGAAGAGGCTACAGCTGCCAGCACACCACCTTTTTATAGACTAGCTTTTCGGGGAGGTATTGGAAATCTTCATAAATGCTTTTGGGGAAAGAATGAGTCCCTATATTTGCTGTCAGTCCACTTCGAGTGCATTCATTGTACGATACACTCTAATTGGGCCGATTCATCACTAAAATCAAACTACCCTCTACCTTGCTTTTCTTTATTGTTGAGAAGTTGGCAAGTTAAATACTGTTCTTCTAGCCATTTTCCAGGTAGATGTAGCTTGTAAGATAGTTTCGGCCATAGAATTCTAAGCATTCATTTGCTGAGGGTTTCCTTCCTTCTAGATAATAATTAGTCAAATGCTTGCAATGGAAATGTATGTGGCCCTTCTTTCTTCTTGCTAGAATAAGGACATGAGGCTGGAGATGAGGTAGTCATCCTGTGGCCATGAAGATGGGAGTTTGAAAGATAAAGATATCTTTGTACCAGGAGGATATCTTTGAAGACGGGTGCGCCAGGCCTAGCAACACCTATCTCCAGACTTCCTGTTGAACTAAAAAGATAAGTACCTTTTCTGGTGAGGCTACTGTTTATGAGGGTCCACAATGCATCCTTGACTTTCAGGCCTTGGTTTATCAGTGCCCCTCCATACCTTTTTTCTATTTACTTTTACTTCCTGAAACATCAGATTAGAGGAAAGATTTGTTCCAGGTGAAGCACTCAGAAAAAAGAAAGAAAAGGAAAAAAGAAAGAAAAGGAAAAAGAAAGAAAAAAGAAAGAAAAGGAAAGAAAGGAAAGAGAAGGAGAAGAATAAGGTGTCTGCTTGTTTTTAATTTTCATCAGTTTTAAATATTTACTGCATATTCATAGAGTGGACAGAAGAGCATTAGAATAGAGTTGAGTTTTTAATGCTTTCTGGATATTTAGCACACAACTTATTTCCAGGAGGTTCTACTTCTGCTGCTGCTTCAGAATAGACAATTATTGTGTAATTATAGAATCACTTGTGTTTTATCTTTGCAACTAAATTGTGGGCCACTTGGAAGCTGATAATTTTTTTTTCCCGCAGGTTCTGGTATAGAATTGTGAACAAAGTACATGTTCAATAAATTATTAATGACTGAATACATTGAACAAACAAAATTGATCAATATTTTAGCTTTATGAAAAATAATAAGTTCACAATGGGGGCGCCTGGGTGGCTCAGTCATTAAGCATCTGCCTTTGGCTCAGGTCCTGATCCCCGGGTCTTGGGATCGAGTCCCGCATTGGGCTCCCCACTGGGCAGGAAGCCTGCTTCTCCCTCCGCTTGCTGCTCTCCCTGCCAAATAAAATCTTTAAAAAAAGAAAGTTCACAATGTATGCATGTGGTAAATACGTTTTAAACCATTAATATCCACATTGCACTCTCCTGGACTATGCAGGGTATTAAACCACCGAATAAAACCAATGGTATTCTTCAACATTTGCTTGGAAACATGTAAATTCTGCATTTGTCAGATTTTGTTTTTAAGATGGCAGAAAGAACTGGGATGATCTTTTCATATAATTTTATTATTCAGTAATCAAACGGTAGCTGGTTATCCCATTAGCTATTTAAGAGTATGCAGACTGCGTTGACAATTTCAGTATTATCAATTTCTGTCCTATAGAAATTTATAAGCAGTGCAACTATACTCAGATATTTTTAAGAGATCTAGTCATGAAGTAAGACTTACATAAATGATTCTTTAAACTTCTTTGCAATTCAGAAATCCATGACTTTATCTGAAAAGGGGGAAAAAATCAGTAAGTCAAGATTTTTGGTCTACGTTTTACCCAAAAGCAGGTTCCAATTTTGTGAAGTTTAAAGCTGATATACAATTGTATACAAATATATAAATTTTTATAGACTTTAAACCAAAGAATACAATGTTATTTTATATGCAGATTTTATGCAATTTCCTCCCAGTGAGGGTCCCTGTGGTTTAAAAGTCATTAGCTTCACCTTAAATCCATAAATAAAATTAACATGACTACTGATAATAGTGTTTTATGTTAGCCATTTTTCTCTGAGATAGCCGAGTTGCCTACATGCTTTTATACTGAACGAGAAAAATGTAACTGACTATTAGAAATATGAAGTTGAGAAAGCTCTTTTGTTGAGTGGGAATACATTTACTGAGCATCATGCTATGTGTATCACACACATTACCTATGCAACCATCACTAGAAAATTGTCTTTATGACCATCGAAAGCCAAAGGCTTTGAAAAACTTATACAAACTACTGAGAATTGTGTGCCTTAATCAATTTCGACCTCTGCTCTAATGGATACAAAATTTGCACAAAATGCTTTCTTGTATGTGCTAAAAACATATATTTAAAATATCTATGAACATGGCCTCATCCCAAGAATTCATTTATTTCCTACCCTCCAAAGTAGCTTTAAAACTATGAAGAATATATTTCTATCTTGGTTCATTTCATCTGACTTTAAAAAACATTGTCTTTTCAAAGTAATAGAAAAAATAGATTGCAAAGATCAAGTATTCCTCACCTCTTAGCTGAGTTTTCTTGATACGAAGTTTAAATTCTGCTATGGCATTGAACTGTGTTCAATGTCATCTTTTAATGTAATTTAATTTAAAAGAAAACATACACTTCTTAACTCCTGCATGCTTTGGCAGCAAATACATTTCTTGTGTTTTACTTGGTGTAATCAGTTAAACTTGTCAGTTTACCCACTTCTGCTCCTATCTGTATCTTATGACAAATTACACTATAAATCCATGTCACTGGCCATTTAGAGAACCCAGAGAGCATTAGGTCCTATTTCACTTAGGTGTTTTCCTATGTTAACATATTATCATTAAGAATTTCAAATTGAAAGCCAAAAAACAATTGAGTTAGCTGTTTTCAGTGGGCTCCTTTAACTTATATTTCAGACTTAGTCCCTAAAGAATACTTTTCAGAATCATAATAGCAAGTATGCATTTATTGCAACTCTAAATCAATTCTTAATTAATTCCATAAGGTACAGATGGCTTTCTCTTTAGCATTAAATTTACTACAGAAGTTTTACAGGCTACAAACTGCCATGAAGTTTGCAGCAATACATTCTTTATTATTCCATCTCCTTGGTCTCCTAAGGCCTGATCCTGCATTCTATGGAAAGTCAATGAGTGACCAAAGTTATTGTAAAAAGTACTCATTAACGACAAAAAGGTATAGTCTTTATCTTTCCTGTCCAAGTATTAGTCATTTATTTTGTTAGTTTTGAAGGTAATTAGGAAATCTATCATAAAATGAAATTCTTTTTTTTAACATATAGTATGCATTTAAGTGTCTCATAAAATTAGGGTCCCCATAACTAGTTAATAAGTCCTCTAATTTTTAAATTTTAAATCATGGCCCAATTCCTACATCGCTCATTTCCATTCAACAGAAAAGAACAATAAAAATCTTAAACATTTGCTTATTTTTCATATCAAAGACTATCTTGAAGTATTATAACAGAAAATGACCAAGAAATTATTAGAGATTGGCATTTTGTTGATTTTCTATCTTTGGCTCGTTCGATCTTTTTAGAATTTGTCTCCTAAGGAAAAATTTGTTCTGTTCCACTTGCTCTTAGCATTCATATGCATTTCTAAAGAAATGTTTTCATCTCAAAGATGTTATTTAAAAAAACTAAACCAAAACTAGAAACCTGAAGCACAATTATGTCTTCAAACTGGTTCTCATAATTACATTTACAATTAAGATGCTCAGTGAAAAAAAATATCAAGAATATGCAATCAATTACAATTTACTAAATTTAATGACACCAAGGGAAATAAAGTACAGAATGGTTGGCCATATGACATTTTATTTTGAAATACTTTTATTCCTCCATAATGCCTTAATAAAAAATATTTCTCCCTTTCTCACATTCTAATTGTGGCCACCATCAATAATTTGGTGTGTATCTTTCAAGAGATAACTTTCTGTGCACATTTACATATATAAATGAATATTGGCATAAATATTAATATTTTAAAAAATATCTTGAAAAATGTTTTTTACAAACACAATCACATCATGCACAAGTTTATCTTCTGACAAATTTTGCCCCCATTCTTTTTAAGCCGAAATATTATCATACATGCTAGTAATGATATATTTTGTTCAGGATGCTTCATTTTCAGTTTTATACCATAAGTCGTAAGAGTAATCACTGGCTTTATGTAAATTTAAGATTTTATAATCTCCAAGTTATTTCATTGTAGATTATCATACAGTTAGAAACTCTATTCTCTTTAGGGACCACATTTTCAGGAATAATTTAGTGCAGTGGTAATGAGTACAAAGTGATTACAATAATATTTGGACATGCTATGCCTACCCTCTTTAACCTTTTATAAGGATACTAATCCACCTTTTTAGACTATTATGAACTGAAAACTGGTCAAAATATAAAATACTACTTTATCCCACTTAAAATTTAAATAATGGTTACAAACTAATTCATTTCTTGTCATCGAGGAGCTTTCTGATCAATGTAGTCAGTAGATGGCAGACTTGTATTACATATCATCTGAATTTAGTGCTGCATGCTGGTTTATTGTAAAGTGAATACCCACTGGGATGCTTTTTTGTTGTCTCTATGTAAAAAGAAGTACAAGAAATAGTCGGAAACTTTTTCTACAGCCCAGTGAAATTATGTGTTGAATGAGCTTAAAAGTTACATAACTGCAAGTCATATTTGTTACTGTTATGATTTGTTTGATGTTTTAAAAATCATACCACAGGAACACTAACACTGACAATTACCAAGAAAATTAATAAGATTGTACTGCAATTCTAAATGGTCAAGAAATAGTAAAGAATTTTAGAAAAACGTTACATTGTAAAAACTAATCCATATGGAGCATAGAAGCCTTTCACATTGGAAATGCATGCAAAACAGCTTATTTGAAAAGCAAATGCATAATATGCTCAGAATTTGAGAGGTCTGTATGAAGCTTGTTTGTTGCTACTGTTCATTCATTCATCTTGACAGTCCGTGCACACTGGGGTGGTTTAAGAGAAGGTGTTACTTGAGGTTTGGGTCATACAATAACATCACTTGATGTGATACAGCACACGGTGTGTCCCTTACAAGCATGACAAAAATAATTTCTTCTGCCAACTGCAGCATGTGGAAGACAGCAAATCACATATGCCGAGATTAAATGCCTTTATGTAAAAGCTTATTGAAAATAAAAGTAATTCTCAAAAATCCCATTTCATAGGTTATATTACTATAAAAAGATAAATTTGGTAATATCATTACGCACTAGATAGGAAGTAGCATTATCATGTATTTTTTCATTTCCCAACAGGAGTTCAAAAGGAAAGTTAGATGTTTTCCTGAGGAAACAGGCACAATCAGAGAGGTTTACTGTGCACGTGACCGTGCTCTAATACATTCTTTTCAGTGATTATTTTGGATCAAGGTTGTGGCCGAAAAGGAAGTTATAAAGCATAAGAAAAGATTTTCCTAAGCACACCTCCAACAGCATGAGCCAGGGGTTGTTACAGCTGGTAAATTCTTCACATTCGGTTACACCTGGTACACTCTTCACATTTCCCCTTCTGTTTTTCCCTGTGGTGTCTGCAATGAGCTACTTCTTCATTGACTTTGAAGAATAACTCATCTTTGTATTGCAGACTGAGATAATTATTTGCAAAGAAAAAAGCAGAAAGTTTCTACAACACTGGTGGGTTTTATTTATTACCCTTTTTGTTTGCTTATTTTGTATGCTGTTCTGGAATTTAAGCTGCTAACTAGAAAAGGCGACATCTACTCTCAGTGCACAGGCTCTCAGAATCCAACAATCCTGGTGTACTAAACATCTTTGCCCTCTATTCACACAATGCATAGTATTATTGCTGTTGTGTTTGTTGATGTTTGGCTTTTCATGAAAGTGAAATTTACGTTCACTTTTCTGAAAGCTAGAGAAGTTAATATCCATCTTTTCCCACTGCAAAATCTCTAGAGAATTCTTTTTTTCCACCTAGGGTCTGAAAGAGCTGCCAATTTTACTCAGCCATGATTCATTATCTGTCTCTGTTCTTACTCAGGTGAATGGGAGGGGAACAGCAAGAAATGTTCCCAGTGGTTTCCTGCTTCTAAATCCTTGTAGCTCAAAATGGGGTCCTCCGGTCAGCAGCTCTGGCATCACCTGAGAGTTTGACAGAAATGCAGAAGCCCAAACCCCCACCCCAGACCTACAATCTGTCTTCCACAAGAGCCACAGGGGGCTCACACGTCAAAGTCAGAATAGCCCATCACTCTATACCTCTCTGCAAAATGAAAGCGAAAAACAAAACTTAGCCCATTTGTATTTCCTAAAGTCCACTAAGTGTCAGACGCAAGGCAGGGCAGTGGAAGAAAGAGCTGTCTTCAGTCTACATACATGATTATGGATGTAATCACATACTTCATGCCAGGGTATGAGAGCAGCGGCATTTTCAAAACTGCTTCACGGGGAAAGAAGCTCCCTGGCATAATTCCGTAAATGCATGTAATGAAGCTCACTTGGGGATGACAACAGTTCCTGGTTGAGACTAGGACAGTGCTCCAGGGTTAAAACCATGGCTAAAACAGAAAGGTTAGAGACGTGCTTTAAAACAAAACGCACAAACTTCTAATGGAAGACACACCATCATTTGCCTTCGTTTGCAGATCCCAGCGTCCTCCCTTTTCCCAAAAAATCGAAGGAATTCTCTTGTTGGAATTTTCCCCTTTAGTGAAAATTCTGTAATCATCTTAGATGTCGCTACAGATAATGTATAATTAATGGTGTGAAGTGGTTTGTAAGGGAACATTTTATCAGAAAGTACAAGCGAGTAAATGAACTTGTACAATTCAATTCTTATGCTTCACTTTCAAATATAATATGCAAATCTCTACCCTCTAAAACCCTATAAAATGACTTTCTGAACTCTATTACCCTAGGTTTAGTACAGTGATTAGACTGGGTCATCTCATCTACATTGTCAGATATGGGGCTATTTGGTAATTATCTAATTGTTGTTTTGTTTCCATTTTGATTATTTTATTCTCTGGGTTGTTATTTTAGCCTTGGCCTCAGACACGTTCTTTCATATTAAAATCGCATTTGATTAGCTTTCAACTTTCTCAGTCACACATGATGATGGGGTTTGAATCACTGTATCCTTCTACGTTTTGGCTTATTTCTTTGTTCCAATTCAAGTGACAAAATAGCTGCTTATTTGATGACTTATCAAGTATTTCAGTGTGTGAGTTGCTGTTATTCAGGGGAATTTAAGTCAACAAACATGTACTTAACAAGTAGTAGTGAAAAACTATTCAAAAAGTCATAACATTTTGTACTTTTTGGTCTGGAAGACTAGTTACAGATGTTACAGACATACAGAAGCGTATTGTTAATGGAACAGGAACCTGATTCCACATGGGTGACTTGACATTCTCAAGGTCTCACAGCTACTTTGAATAAGCTAAGCCTGAAACCAGTGGTCAATTTACTTAAAAAAAAACTGAAATCAACCAAGCTATTTCTAGCCCCCATTTCTTTAACTTGGATAATCAAAATGAGTCTAATAAAACCCTGTCAACCAAATATCACATTATGCATAATAACATGTATCTCAAAGGTTATATTAAATGGGAAGATGAATCCGGAAAGCTAAGAGAATTAGAGGTCATGGCTCAATGTAAAATCACCATGGAAACAGCTTTCATGGCCAATTTGTGGGGAGATGTCAAAAGACAGTAACCTGTGACTTCTTTTTTTCCAAAGCCTTGTCTATGAAGGTTACAGGTTCTGTATCTGCTTTCATGATGACATTTGTCTATGTTTTTGTAGGTTTCTATTCTGACAAGCACAAAACCCTGCACCAAGTTGAACCTGTCCTTTGTGATGAGGCTGTTGAACAGAAGAGCAGCATAGCAGTCTGTCTATTCTTGCTCCACATTCAGCTAAATGCCAACTCTGATCCCTTTGAGATGGTGAACAGACTGAACTCAGGGAGAGTGTCATCTCTCAGTAGCCGAGCTTCTTCAGAGAACCATGTGGTGAAACTTCTTGATTAAGGTCATGTTCTTAGTCCATGGCATCAATTTTTCTATAAGCTAAAAGATTATCTATCTATATAAATATAGGTAGAAATAGATAAGATAGTGCTTTAGGCTTTTATCTCCAAATCATAAAACCATGTAAAAAGAAATTAAATGACTCAGATCTTAGTTTTGCATTATCTTACATTGTTTTACATTGCAATCTTTGCGATTCAATTGTATCCTTTTTGATTTTATGTAAATCAGGCGTGTATCAAAAGACTCCTCTTTATTAGTGTGACTATTTTACTGTAAAATAACTTTTTAATCACTGCTTTGCCTATTGGGTAGAATATTTAATTATATTAAAGCCTGACCTCTAGTCATTGCAAGTTATAAGTTTTAGATGTTTTATGAACTTATGTGTTATTTCCAAAAGACACCTGTATTTGGCTTTATAGACTTGGGTAGAAAACTATGTGTTCTTGGATGGGGACCCACACCAAGTCTAGACAGAATTACCTTTCGCAAATATGAATAAACAAAAAATGCTGTAAGGCATCATTGTAATATGTTCATGGCATCTTTTCTTAGGACCTTCTTTGATAAACGTAACTTATTACAAGTATCATTACCTACCCTTTTGGTTTCCAGCCTAACAATCCTGCGTCTCCAGTGTGCTGATAGATTGCTTTACTTCCAGGGATAAATTATAAATCATGTTGATTAGGTAACCCAGACATTTTTTAGACTTTTGGACTTTTGTTTCATGAGAGTTATCTATTAGATCTAATAAATAATCTAGTGAGATGTTGAATTAATTCTCTTGTTTCAATCCTGTGTTGCCTAAGTGGGGAAGGTGGTAAAAGTATTCCATACTCTTTACCCATAGTCCATAGCTTAAAATATTTTAACTTAAAGTTGTGGCTAAGTATTGCAGCATCAATACGAGGATACATAACTCCAGAAAAAAAGCTCTCTTCCAGTACTACACCCTCATTTAGTTTTTAATCCCAAAGATCACTAGTTTCATCTTCAATTGTTTAATTTAAAAGGGAATTGAAACCACTAAGAACTTAAGAACATTGATCCTTTAAAAAAAAAAAAAAAGAATTGCTAAAAAATGAAAAACCAGACCAGTAATTAATTCTAACTCCAACTACTCTTCATATTTAAAATAATATTATGGCTATCAGGAGAAACTCATTATTTTACCAGGGTACTCATTCCCTAAGGAACTCAAAGTAAATATCCTTTTTTAAAATGGAAAATATTTTTTCATGGAAAAAATATATTTTGGCTTAAAATACATAAGAGAGTATAAACTGCAATTTCTTTTGCATTTAGAATAAACATTAAATCCTAATATAACCTAGGATAGGAAGAGAAATTAGCTAGTAGCTAATAATGAGATTTTCTGGTAAAGCATAAAGTTGCCTCCCTCATTTGGTTATAGCTTTTGAAAGAATTGTTACAACTTCTATTTCACATATTTGAGAAAATCAATTTAAGAACTTGTTCTTTAAATGTCAGTGAGATGGCTAGTCTCCCCACCCCCAATATTTTGTAGCTACACAGGCATCTGAGTAGAAATTCATTTTGAAAACTATAGTGTATGTATAGATGTGTTATCTACCTTGGGCCTTTAATATGACAACCTGATTTCTTTCATTATGCTATATTCTATAAATTTGTCTTTGTACCATACAACTCATTTTCCAAAGTTTTAAAAGAAAATATTTTCTATAAGTAATCTTTGTAAAAGAAAAATTACACAAATATATTGAGTTGCTAGAATAACTACAAAGAAAGGAACAACTTCAAATACTTTAAAATATAATTAGATTTGGTTTCCTGGTGGATGGCCTTTTTGGATGGCCCTAAAAGTGGGGAGAAGGGAATAAAACTGATCTTCGTATCATATTAATAGTAGTGTGAAATTATTTTTGAGTAATTATGTTAATGTCTAACATGGGGGGAAAAGATACTGATTACATATACAGTTCTGAACTTAAATTGAATTCTTACATATGAACTCATCATGTATTTTAAAACTTAATACATATTTCCCAGCTCTATTAAATGAAGAGGCCTAGAAGCACTGACCAATACAAAAGGAATAGGCACTGTTATAGTCCACACCATGACCTCTAAATATCATTTCTATTAAAAACAACCAGGAATTCTTGGATTTAAGGCCTGGACAGAAGTGTACAAAATAATTTGGGAACATCCTCTCATATCAAAAGAAAAGTATGGAAGTTTACAAAGGTTATGTCAAAAGGATGCAGAAACCAAATTAAGTAGGTTATCATGGGACAAAATTGGGCACATTTAAGCATCAATAGCAATTTAAGAAATGGGTTCAAACACATGAAATGTTTAAACCCAAGAGGTCAAAATGGCCCTCAAGAACAACAACATTTCATTGAATAATGGCAGGAAATCAACTCTATTATTTGGAAAATGGTGAATAAAATTAAAGATAGTATTCGTTAGACTAACCAACTAGTTGGTGAAGGGAAGATTTTCTTTATAACTGTTTACCAGTTATAAACCAGAAAGAATAAAATACATAGGAATAAAACTAACCAAGGAGGTAAAAGATCTGTATACTGGAAACTATGAAATGTTGACAAAGGAATTTGAAGATGACACAATGAAATAGATATTCCATGCTTATGGATTGGAAGAATATTGGTAAAATGTCCATACTAAAAGCAATCTTACAGTTTCAATGCAATCCTTATCAAAATACCAGCAGCAGTTTTCAAAGAACTAGAACAAATAATCCTAGGGCATCTGAGTGGTTCAGTCAGTTAAGTGGCCGGCTCTTGATTTCAGCTCAGGTCATGATCTCAGGGTCCTGGGATCAAGTTCTACATTTGGCTCTGCACTCAGCAGGAAGTCTTCTTGAGGATTCCCTCTCCCTCTGCACCTCCCCCCTCTCATGTGTGCTCTCTCTCTCTCTCTCGCTCTCGCTCTCTCGCTCTCTCTCAAATAAATCTTTAAGGAGAAAAAATAATAATCCTAACCTTGGTATGGAACCGCAAAAGACCCTGAATAGCCAAAGCATCTTGAGAAAGAAAACAAAGCTGGGGGTATTACAATCATAGAATTAAAGATATAATACAAAGCTACAGTAATCAAAACAGTATGGTACTGGCACAAAAAAACAAAGGCACATAGATCAATGGAACAGGATAGCAAGCCCAGAAATAAACAAATGCTTATATGGTCAATCTAGAACAAAGCAGGCAAGAATATACAATGGAGAAAAAGAGTCTCTTCAACAAATGGTGCTGGGAAAACTGGACAACTACATGCAAAAGAGGGAAACCACTTCCTTCCACCAAACACAAAAATAAACTCAAAATGGATTAAAGATCTATATATACAACTTGAAACCATAAAACTCCTAAAAGAAAACATAGGCAATAATCTCTTGGACCTCAGCCTTAGCTGATGGGTGTCTTCAGGCAAGAAAAACAAAAGCAGAAGTAATCTTTTGGGACTACACTAAACCAAAAAGCTTTTGCACAACTAAGGAAACCATCAAGAAAACAAAAAGGCAACCCAGTGAATTGGAGAAGATATTTGGGAAGTAACATATCTGAGAAGGGGTTAATATCCAAAATATATAAAGAACTATACAACTCAACACCAAAAAACCACAAATAATCCAATTAAAAATAGAGGACCTGAAAAGGCATTTTTCGAAAGAAGACATACAGATAACCAACAGACACATGAAAACATGTTGAACATCTTAACCTTCAGGGAAATGCATTCAAAACAACCATCAGATACCACCTTACACCTGTCAGAACAGTGAGATTCAGAGAGAGAAGAAATAAGTGTTGCCAAGCATATGGAGAAAAAAAAAAAAAAAACCCTTGCGCACAGTGGGTAGGAATGCAAATTGGTGCATCAACAGTGGAAAACCATGGAGGCTCTTCAAAAAATTAAAAATAGAATTAACATACAATCCAGTAATTCCACTACTGGATATTTACTCAAAACAAAACCACTAATTCTAAAAGACAGATGCACCCCTATATTTGCTGCCGCATTATTTACAACAGCCAAGATATGGAAGCAACACTTATGTCCATAGATATGATACACACAGATATGATACACACATATATACACACACAAATACAATGGAATATTATTTAGCCATAAAAAGAATGAAATCTTGCTATTTGCAACAACATGGGTAGACTTAGAGGTAATCATGCTAAATGAAATATGTCAAACAAATGAAGACAAATATCATTGATTTAAGTCATATGTGGAATCCAAAAAAACCAAAAAGCAGACACATACCCATAAATCCAGAGAACTGATGGTTGCCCAAGGGGAGGGAGTAGGATGGTCAAAATTGGTGAAGGCAATGGGGGAGGTCAGGCTATCAGTTACAGAATGAATAAGTCACGGGGATAAAAGGTACAGCATAGAGAATAGAGTCAATGGTATTGTAATAGTGTTGTACGGTGACAGTAACTACACTTGTGGTGAATATAGTATAACATATATACATCACTATGTTGTACATCTGAAACATAACATTGTGTGTCAACTATACTTCAGTCAAGATAAAGACGGAATGAGAAGATACTACCATTGTTAAACCTTTAAAGAATAGCAAAAATAAGGATCAAATTTTTTTAACTATACCCAAAGATTTTTGTTACTCCTTATGAATACGCACAATAGCACCACTAATGAAGTCTAGCCGAAATATGCCAAATCTTATTCTGATTGATCCTGTACAACCGGCACATAGGAAATACAAAGGGCAGAGATGCAAGTTAAATGATGACACAGGGATGCAAGAACAAGATCCAGACTTACCCAACCTTACGATAGACTTTCCAACATGGTTTCTTAAATACAAAATTAGAAGAAGGAAGAAGGGGGAATAGAAGAAATGTGGTCAAAAGTACAAACTTCCAGTTACAAGTGCATATTAGAGATGTAACGTGAAGCATGAGGACTACAGCTAACACTGCTATAACACCTATGAAATTTAGGAAGTGAATACTAAAGAGTTCTTACCATTAAGAAAAAAAATGTTTTTCTATTCTTGTTTTTGCTTTTTATTTTATGAGATGATGGATGCTTTCAAAAGTATCCATTTATACTCTTTGATATCAATTTAAATAATGTCTTAATTTGAAATAGAAGAATTTTCTCATAGTAACCAATATGATTGACATTTCTTTTAATTTAAAGTTTTCCATGCCCAATAAAAAGAAAAAGAAACAAAGGACGGGAAAATAATACAGAAAAGAGAAAACCTTTTTAGAGAGTATAATAAAACAAGACAGGCAAAATATTAGTTGCTTTTCAAGCTGAGTGATGAGCGCATAGGGATTTTTTTTTGTTGTTACACTGTTCCTTTTACCTTATATTTGAAATTACCTAGGATAGAAAGTAAAAATAAGAAGGGCACGTGTTGTGATGAGCACTGAGTGTTATACACAGCGAACGGATCGTTGAACACTACCAAAACTAATGATGTACTACCTGTTGGCTCATTGAACATAATAACAAAAAAAAATAATTAAAAAAATTAAAAATCCACCAAGAACTGTGAAGCCTCAGCATCAGAAATCACAACTTAATTGATCCGGAATAGCACCTAAATATTGTTTTGTTTTTTATATTTATTCATGGCTACTAATCTGTAAGTTGAAAATAACTGCTTTAGGTTTTACAGAAAAGGGACATTCTGATAAGGAAAAGGGAAATAATCTTTCATGAAATAAAAGATTATGAAATAACTTTCATGAAATAAAAGTCTCCACTATGTCTTTGCTTTTAATTAAACCTTTCATTTTGAGATCATCTTAGATTCACATGCAGTTATAAGGAATGTTACAGCGAGATCCCATGCACCCCTTACTCAGTTCCTCCCAATGGTAATATACTGTGAAACTGCACTGTAACCTCACAGCTAGGATATTAGCATTGATACAGTCAACATACAGGACTCCACCACCCAAATGATTCTTCATGTCACTCTTACAGCCAACCATTCACACTCCCCCTTCACCCCTGGCAACTACTAATCTGTTCTCTATCTCTATATTGTGATTTCAAGAATATTATATAAACAATACCGTATAGAAGCTTTTGGGGTTGACATTTTTCTCTTAATGCTCTGGACACCCATTCATATGTACATATAGGTACCCTCGCATTGTTTTTCTTCTACAGGTAAGATGTCCTTGCTCTCTGTCTGCCTTCAAGATGTTTACTTTTACTTTAGTTTCAGGAACTTGGTTATGATGTGTGATGACATAGATTTCCTTGGGTTTATCCTGCTTGGGATTTGCACAAGTCCTTGGATATGTAGAGCTGTTTTGCCAAACGGACAAAGTTTTTAACCACTATTACTTTGAATATTTTTTCAGCCCTATCTTCTTTTCCCTGTTTTGGGACCCCAGTGATATCAATGATCCAATGTTTTGTTATATTCCTAAGGCCCTTGAGGATCTGTTCATACTTGTGCACACACAACTAAGAAAATACAGTTTACTTTCCAAAAATCATATATATTTAAAGATAAAGTATAAAGCAATTTGCAAAGCTAAAGTCAATCATGGTTAATATTAGAAAGTTCCCTGGTTTTTTGTTTTTTAAAAGATTTATTTATTCATTTGAGAGAGAGAGAGACAGCCAGCGAGAGAGGGAACACAGGCAGGGGGAGTGGGAGAGGAGGAAGCAGGCTCCCAATGGAGGAGCCCGATATGGGGCTTGATCCCAGGACTCTGGGATCACGCCCTGAGCCAAAGGCAGACGCTTAATGACTGAGCCACCCAGGCACCCCTGAAAGTTCCCCTGTTTTAAAATTATTCGATATCTAAGAATATATTTACTTTAAAAAATAAACTGTTAAAGGATAATTTCAAATAAAATCATTGCACTGATACAGATATATAAAATGAACATGTGTAAAATTTCTATTTAATTCATTAATAATAAATCAGTAAGTTGTTACAAACAATTCAAGGGAGAATCCAAAGAACAGACACATTTAAGAATTAGAAATATTTCAATGTACTTTAAAATTTTTTAAAAAAGGGTAAAGGGATTAAAAGGTACAAAGTTCTAGTTACAAAATATATAAGACATGGGGATGCAATGTACAACATAGAGAATATAGTTAATACTGTAACAAATTTGTATGGTGACAAATGGTAGCTAAATTTATCGTGGGGATCACTCTGTAATGTACATAAACATTGAGTTCCTATGTTACACACCTGAAACTAATATAATGTTGTATGCCAACTACACTTCAATTAAAAAAAAAATCTGGCTTCTTCCACAGTGGGGGAGGGAAGTCAGTTGAACCTCCAACTAACAGAATCTATTTGAATTTTTATAGACAATTACTTTGCAATGTTACCAGGTTTCTACAATTTACAGGTTTCTAAAACCTCTCAAAGGCAATGAAAGAATGGGGTTCCCCCCTAAGATTGGAATTAAATCTAAGCTCTGAAGCGGCATGCTCTGAAAAAATGCATAGTTTTCCCCAGAAGCACTTTTTCTACACTGCTGAGAAACTCATGGAAAAATAAAAATAATGCTTAGCAATGCTCTGTGCATGTACTCCTGGTGATTCTCATGTATCAACTACTTGATCCTCACAGCACAGTTGACCCTGGAACACTGGTTTGAACTGTAGGAGTCCACCTTTATCTAGATGGTTTGATATAGGACAGTGCTGTAAATGTATTTTCTCTTCCTTGTGATTTTCTCAATATTTTCTTTTCTCTGGCTTACTTTATTGTAGGAATACAGCGTATAATACAGGTAACAGGAAATATGTGCTAATTGGCTGTTGACATTATCAGTAAGGCTTCCAGTCAACAATAGGTTGTTAGTAAAGTTTTGGAGGAACCAAAAGTTATATGTGGATTTTTGACTGTAGAGGGGGTTAGCACTCCAACCCCTGCATTGTTCAAGGGTCAAGTGTAATAATTTTTTTGGGGGGGGTTAATATTATTTTAGCATATTTTCTAAGCACACTAAACCTAATATATAAGAAATAAAAGGTTGTAAGAAATGCTGGACTAGAGATTTATAGTGAGAGGTGATCTGGAGATAAGAATTTTGGAGTCAATTAGTTTTTGATGATTCCTTTATTTTGGTAGTTTTGCTTAGAGCATTGTTCTTAGGTTTAATATTCTTGCCCAGTTCAATGACTTGTCCAGTCCTCAGATACTGTCAGGCCTCCCACTAGCAATCTCATTTCTGATTATATCTGAATCAAATTTCTCATCTTCCTTTATGCACTTGACATAGTAGGAGGAGGACTTAGGCAGAGAACCTCTAGAATTGTTATCCTTCATTCTCATAACTGCATAAACCTTTCCAATGGTTAATATTCTTGCTCCCTATTTTCAGAGATTTCCTTTTGTCAAATATGATCAAGAATGATTAAACTCATCTTGTTCTATGACACTTCTTAAATTTCTTTGATCCCATTTGGCTAAAAACACTTCACCCATAACAATGGTGGGGTGAACACTTTGCCCATTACTCTTTCTGCCTTGGAGTCTCTGACAAGTCCAAGTGATGGTAGCTGCCTGAATTCTGTGCCCCTAGAAACTGTAATGGTTAATCCCTTCAACTTTTGTTGAACCTTTTGTGATCTCAACCTTTTGTGATCTAGGAAATTACTTAAAGAAAAAACCACCTTTCTCCATATGACTTAGATAAAACTCCAAATGACCCCTTTATTTACCTATGACAAGGCAAGATACAGACTCTCCAAATTTCCTTTGTCTCATAAACAACTGGCTCAACTGTTTATTCCCCACCTACCCCACCCCCCCAGCTGAAACCAGCGAGACACTGAGCGACTAAGTATATGAAACAGGCATGATCAGAGCACATATAAAATAGTTATTTGACCAACAATTGGTAGCAATAGGACCGGAAGCTGATTTTGCTACCTGAAGTAACCAACCCAGGAAGCTAATTCACTGCGTACAAGTCAGAGTTGTGAGCAGTCAGACTCTAACAAGCAGTCCAGTAAGCCAAACAATAATCCTTGTAAACAACTGGTCCTACAAAGCCAGAACTTGATTAATCACTTAGATTTTGCTCTCACTTCCAATTTGGCACCAACCAGAGAAAGCCAAAATATGCACCCCCCCCCCATAGGATGTCTCACTTCTAACTGGTCAGCCTAGAGCATTCCCATGCCAACAGCCTCCTTGGAGGGCCTACCTGAAGCCTTCCATTTTTTCCACTATAAAATGCATTATCATTACCCTATCTGCCATGGAGTCTCTGCCAAACGCAATTGATGGTAGCTGACTCACTCACAATGCAAGCTCTGAATAAATAACCTTTTCTTGTTCTTATTTGGGTGGTCTTCATTAATTTCCACAGCATAAACATTTACTGACTGCCTCAGATGCCCCTTTAAAAAAAAATACTCAGGGTGCCTGGGTGGCTCAATTGGTTAAGCATCCAACTCTTGGTTTTGTCTCAGGTCATGATCTCAGGGTCCTGGGATCAAGCCCCATGTGGGGCTCCAAGATCAGCTGGAAGTCTGCTTGAGATTCTTTCTCTCCCTCTGCCTCTGTGCCCCCTCTCTTCTCCACATGCTTTCTCTCTCTCTCTCTCTCTCTCTCTCTCAAACACATAAATCTTTTTTAAAAAAAGTCTCAGTTCTAAAATCACCCCACCTATAACTTGCTACTCCATCCTATACAAATCCGAAGTAAAACCAGCATACTGATACGCTCTGATCTTCTAGGCAACTGAGTCTCTGGGGTGCTCTCCCTGTTGCCATAACCCGAAAAACATTTTCCACTTTCTCATGGATGGTATATCCTTTCTATAACCCGAATGCCTAGTTGCACAATTAATTTGAAAAGATCTCTTAAATCATGCCAACTTCATGTAAATGTGTAAATGCACCAATAAGGGGATGAGAGAATAAAGGAAGGGGAAGTAAGAAAGAAGGAGTAAATGACTGGGAAAGGAGGGAATAAGTTGGAAGAAAATGGCAGGGAAATGATGTTCACTTCTTGAATACAAGGAGTTGTTGTGTCTAAACCAAAGATAGAACATTGAATTTATAAACATCAGGGATATACTGTGGGGATTCTGTCTCACTCAAATACAATTTTCTGTCATTTAAAGAACATATAGGCAATAGCTTCTGCTTTCATTTTATCTTTGTGTTGCAAATTAAAATTGGATGTCCTCTTCAAGAACCTTTAAATTCAGGCTAAGGAAATAATTCAGAATAGATGGGTAGTTAATTTTCTGCTCTTTGTATTTCTGTATTGCTCATTTCCCAAGGGAGAAGGAGAAAACTGAGGTTATCATTGTCCACATTTTTATTACTGATACCTTCAATTTACTCAATAAAACATTGTGTTTTTATGGGGAACTTTGGGGTTTTTTTTTGTTTTTTGGCAAACACAATGTGTCCTGCACTATGCTTGGAGCTAGAAATTCAAAGATAAATAGGATTTAGTTCTTTCTGCTCCCAAGGAGCTCCTACTTTAATTCTGGAAACAGACTTGGAAAAAGATAAATAAAAATTCAGTGTACATTTCTTTCTCATTTTAGAGTATTTTACCCATTTTAATATTAATTTCATTTGGTACTGAAAATCTTTGTCTTTATTATTTATATGAAGTTAAATCAGCATAAATCTCTACACAAAGAACCACTGCTGGGACACTTGGGTGGCTCAGTTGGTTAAGCATCTGCCTTTGGCTGGGGTCATGATCCAGGTCCTAGGATTGAGTCCCACTTCACATGGGGCTTCTTGCTCTGCGGGGAACCTGCTTTTCTCCCTCTGCCTGCGACCCCCCGCCCCCGCCCCCCTGCATTCACATTTCGAAAGGATCACCAAAAGGGAAACATTTTAGACTAAGAGGAAAACTCACTTTTTATACAGTTGAAAGAACATAGTTCAGGAATAATAAATTCGTCTTGTTTATCACTCAGACATAACATTGTCTTTTCACAGTTGTTTCATTTTTGAATAATACTGTATGTAATCCTCAAGTACACTGATATTTCTTGTATTTGAAACACTAACCTCCCACTAATAGTGTTGACCTTCAGAGGTTTATTCCATTTATGTTTGATAAATGTACTATAAAGAAAAGATCCTGCTCTTTTCTGAGAGTTCATATTAAAACCTCAACTGCATTTCTTTCAAGGCTAAACTGTCACCAAAAGTTGCTCCTTTCACTGCTAAATGATTATAATCAGCTGCTAACTGAAACTCTTGTTTGCTCTTGAATGATTCATTTCTTAAGCAAGAATACATCGTTTTGGGCAAGTTTTATAAATGAATAACATGTTCTAGTTATCAATAACAATGAAATTCTTGAGTAGTATGCTTGATAAATAGAGCCTTGATTATGAGAAACGTAACCTCCTAATTTTTTACTGCCTACTGAGAAAATGATTATTAGATGTGGTGAAAATCTCTACCAAGCACTCAGAGCAATGAAAATCTATACTCCAGCAGTGAATATGTCCCATTTAATATTTCCCTCCCTTTCCTCCCCTCCATTTCCCTTAATCAAAAGGAGAAACGCTTTTAAAAACCATCCTGCAATCTGTGTGAAACTAAGGAAAGTTTATTGAATTGTGTTCTGTTCAACTGCTCTCAGAAAAACATTGGCAGCTACCCTCAGTTGCAGTAACATTATAATGACATTCCTTACCTTTCTTGATCTCTTGGTTTATGCTTCTCTAACCTTCTAGTGGGAAAAAAATTAAAAAAAGAAAAAAAAGAAAACTCTCAATCTGGATCCATAGATAATTGGCAAATGGCAAAAAGGAGACTCAATTAGCTCAGATTATTAACAGAGACAGGCTACATCTGGTCATGGCTGAGTCTGTTTGTCCAGAAATATCTATCGAATAAATGATTAAAATTGAGACCCGACAGCTGTGCATCTCCCCACATATGACCCTGGTTCTCTAATGTATGAAAATGCACTTAGTTTCATCTGAGAATTTTTTTCTCCTTAATTATACAACTTAAAGTCAAGATTTGGAAAATGGAAAATAACCTGGAAAAAGACATCTGTACATGTTTATTTAAGTTTTCCCTCTTGAATCTTGCCTCTGCTGTGCTAGGATGATGTAGAATGAGAAACAATCTGTATTCTTGCCTTTTGCTCATAGCCCTGAAGGAAAACCTGCTGGGATTGGCTGCAGATGGGTTCATTGCGAGAGAAGAACGTGCCCGCTCTTGGCTGCCTGCTCTGTATGCATGATCAAGCCCCAGTCAATGCTTCCTGTGCCTCATTAACTGTGGGACAGGAAGAAGTATGAGACTACCAAAATACATGCCCTTTTCTCTCGCTAAGGCCAGTATNAAAACACTGCATTCACATTTCGAAAGGATCACCAAAAGGGAAACATTTTAGACTAAGAGGAAAACTCACTTTTTATACAGTTGAAAGAACATAGTTCAGGAATAATAAATTCGTCTTGTTTATCACTCAGACATAACATTGTCTTTTCACAGTTGTTTCATTTTTGAATAATACTGTATGTAATCCTCAAGTACACTGATATTTCTTGTATTTGAAACACTAACCTCCCACTAATAGTGTTGACCTTCAGAGGTTTATTCCATTTATGTTTGATAAATGTACTATAAAGAAAAGATCCTGCTCTTTTCTGAGAGTTCATATTAAAACCTCAACTGCATTTCTTTCAAGGCTAAACTGTCACCAAAAGTTGCTCCTTTCACTGCTAAATGATTATAATCAGCTGCTAACTGAAACTCTTGTTTGCTCTTGAATGATTCATTTCTTAAGCAAGAATACATCGTTTTGGGCAAGTTTTATAAATGAATAACATGTTCTAGTTATCAATAACAATGAAATTCTTGAGTAGTATGCTTGATAAATAGAGCCTTGATTATGAGAAACGTAACCTCCTAATTTTTTACTGCCTACTGAGAAAATGATTATTAGATGTGGTGAAAATCTCTACCAAGCACTCAGAGCAATGAAAATCTATACTCCAGCAGTGAATATGTCCCATTTAATATTTCCCTCCCTTTCCTCCCCTCCATTTCCCTTAATCAAAAGGAGAAACGCTTTTAAAAACCATCCTGCAATCTGTGTGAAACTAAGGAAAGTTTATTGAATTGTGTTCTGTTCAACTGCTCTCAGAAAAACATTGGCAGCTACCCTCAGTTGCAGTAACATTATAATGACATTCCTTACCTTTCTTGATCTCTTGGTTTATGCTTCTCTAACCTTCTAGTGGGAAAAAAATTAAAAAAAGAAAAAAAAGAAAACTCTCAATCTGGATCCATAGATAATTGGCAAATGGCAAAAAGGAGACTCAATTAGCTCAGATTATTAACAGAGACAGGCTACATCTGGTCATGGCTGAGTCTGTTTGTCCAGAAATATCTATCGAATAAATGATTAAAATTGAGACCCGACAGCTGTGCATCTCCCCACATATGACCCTGGTTCTCTAATGTATGAAAATGCACTTAGTTTCATCTGAGAATTTTTTTCTCCTTAATTATACAACTTAAAGTCAAGATTTGGAAAATGGAAAATAACCTGGAAAAAGACATCTGTACATGTTTATTTAAGTTTTCCCTCTTGAATCTTGCCTCTGCTGTGCTAGGATGATGTAGAATGAGAAACAATCTGTATTCTTGCCTTTTGCTCATAGCCCTGAAGGAAAACCTGCTGGGATTGGCTGCAGATGGGTTCATTGCGAGAGAAGAACGTGCCCGCTCTTGGCTGCCTGCTCTGTATGCATGATCAAGCCCCAGTCAATGCTTCCTGTGCCTCATTAACTGTGGGACAGGAAGAAGTATGAGACTACCAAAATACATGCCCTTTTCTCTCGCTAAGGCCAGTATTATGAAAGGAAACACTTAAAAATTAGAAGTACTGCTAATTTTTTTTTTTTGCTGGCAAATTCAGTCTTCCTTTATTGACTGAACAGTGAGTAGCTAACAAACTGTTATTATCAAGAGGCACAAAGACTCACAACTGACTTGTTTACTTCGAAGTGGATGATAGTGGAAAGGAAAATGCACCAAAATTTCTTAGGACCCTGAACACGAAGTGCATAACAGACTAAGATTTTACAATGTAAAGTCAGAACAATTCTATGAGGGAACCAGAGAATTAAATTACCTTAAAGCCTCTATTTGCCCATGACAATTGTGCATTAGAATGTTTACGGAGTATAGGGGCGCCTGGGTGGCGCAGTTGTTAAGCATCTGCCTTTGGCTAAGGGCATGATCCCAGCGCTTTGGGATTGAGCCCCACATCAGGCTTCTCCGCTAGGAGCCTGCTTCTTCCTCTCCCACTCCCCCTGCTTGTGTTCCCTCTCTCGCTGGCTGTCTCTATCTCTGTCAAATAAATAAATAAAATCTTTAAAAAAAAATACGGAGTACAATTTTGCCTCTCGAAGAGGCCTAAACTGATTTTAAATTTGCTTAGAGTTTCCAAATAATTAAAACATTTAAAATTATTTAAATGAAGATAATTAACATTTATTGAACTCTTACCATAACCAGGTGCTTTAAATTTATATGCAACTTTATATTCCCAATAATATCACAAAGCAGTTATTCTCATTCCATTTTGTAGGCAAAGCTAAAAGATGTTAAGTGCCTTGCTCCAAATAACTTGAAAAAAAATATTGGGGTTGGGTAAGCCAAGCACTTCTCCAAGGCCAGTGAAAATTCTAAGCCTTGTCTGTGGCATCGCAGGCTAGCTGAGGATGGAGATGAAAGCAAGATTGAGAAGAACTGTTAGCACAGATGTTTCCTGACTGAGGCGCTCTCCCACATCACAGTACAATTTTCATTAGAATATTTAGAATAACCATTTCGTTCAAGTAGGAAGCCAAGAGCAAAGAGAAATAATGATACTTAGAATTAGGGATTAGAAGCTGTATCATTTGATGAAATAATATTTGTTTTTTTCCTATTTTTATTGATTCTTAATCAAAGTAATATAACATGATTAAAATACAAAATAAAGCAGCCTAGCTAAGTGAAATTCAGCAGTCCACAACCCAGTTCCAATCCCCAAAGGCAAAAACCCTCAAATCATGGTTCAATTCTCTTGATTTATTTCAATTATATGTTTATTCATTTTATCTACTGATTTACTACTTTAGATAAACTCTACTGGCTTCCTGCTAAAAATGCATGGTAGTTTATGTAACATAATACCCTTTCTCTCTTTCCTGTCTCCTCTTAAAATGTTGATAGCTATATTGTAATCTGTTCTGTCACAACATGCGTCTGTGCAATATCAGTCCTTTCATGTGATATTGATACATAGAGGAATAATGTCAGTATCAATATGGAATTTGTTCATCCTTAGTTCCCCCTCCCCAGGAAAGTGAAGGCAGAACAGCAGAAGTAGAACTGTAACTTAAGAGAAAAAAAAGTACTTTGCTCTCCACCATAGAGCCAAGAAGCTTTTCAGCTCTATTTTAAGAAAATTAACTTTGAACACCTGTATGTAGCCCTCTCCCAGCTTTCTCGAATCCTGGCAGGTTGTTCTGTTTGTCCAGAACTCCACTTCCGTCTTAATGTGTCCTCACCACGAGACAAGGATTTCCAAGCGATTGTTTCTGTACATTTTTAATATCCCTTGAGGAAGCCTCCAGAGCCTGGGTTAAATTATCTCCCAGGGTACGATCATTGTTTTTTGTTAGTGTTCAAGTTTAGAAAGTTATGTGACTTTGACTTCCTCTATATTTTTTCCTCACACCTTATTTTTAAAGAGTGTAATCTTACACAAAAAAAGGTTGTTTTGTTTTTAAGAACACATATGGTGTAGTAATACAGAAAGCCTGGTATTTTTTAATTGTGTTTTCCTTTACTCTGTAAACTTGATTATATAAAATCTCTATTTTTGTTCCAACAAATGTCACCAGCATTCTCTAATCCTTTCTCTCCTTGGTTGAGTGTTTATTTCCCTTATACTTTCCTCCTCAAACTTTTTTTAAAATGCCTTTATAGGAGAGAATTTTCTTATTTGAAGGCATTATAGGATTCCTTTTTTAAAATTATTTTTTATTTAAATTCAATTGACATAGGTAGAATTTTGTGATTCATCAGTTGTATATAATACCCAGTGCTCATTCCATCAAGTGCCCTCCTTAATGCCCATGACCCAGTTACCCCACCCCTCTACCCAGCTCCCCTCCAGCAACTCTGTTTCCTAGAGTTAAGAGTCTCTTATGGTTTTTCTCCCTGTTTTCGTCTTATTTTTCCTTCCCTTCACCTATGTTCATCTGTTTTCTTAAATTCCACCTCAAAATTCCTGCTCCTTTTTTTCTATGACCTTGCTTAAGTTCTACCTTTCTCTAATTTAATAGTTTTTACTTCTCAGTATTCTATTTATAGGTAGATCCTAAATTTTGAAAACATTAAGAGATTTACATTATTATGCAACTACCCTTTGCTGCAAACCCAAGGGAGCCATGTTTAGGCTGTGATTATTTTTTCCCTCTTTCCGACTCCAAAGACATAACCACTTTGCCAATAAAAGGAGAATGTTTTCTGGTGTCAAGGTCAAACGTATTCTCTTTCTTATATTCTATGAATTCTTGAAATCTGCACTGTATATATAGTTTGCTTTATATTTTGAACATGACTTTTTCAGTTTGGGTTTTGTTTTCTTCTGGTTGTGTGTGTGTGTGTGTGTATTCATTTTCCTAATATCCAAGTATTTTTCTTTTTTCCCCACCTTTTTTTTTTTAAGATGGGCAATCCTAATGCTTCATGAGGTTTTTTCCTGGGAAACTATTTCATTAGTTTATTGAAGACATTCTTCTGGTAGCCCATTTGCTGTCTCTTCTCATTTGGACTGATTGCTTCCTAGACTTGTGATAGATCAATCAATCATTCTCTCTCTCTCTCGATCAATCATGAAATCCTATTACACAAGTGGCTCTTTTTGATACAGTGCATTTTCTGAAAAACTACCTTAAAAGCAAATCATCTAAGCCTTTGTGTAAGCTTTTTTTTCCTATTGATCTTATATTTTAAAATTTTACTTGGTAACTTTTTTTCTCATTTGATAAGTATTTTTTATTAAAATTGTGATCCCTTGTTCCATTGCTTTCTAGCTGTCATTGTGGAATAAAGTCAGATGATATCGCATATGATGATAGCACTCCCCTGAAACAACCTTCCCTAGATTCAACACTGACTAGCACCATACCAAATCTAATGGACGTGTTTCCGTCCTCTCCATGTTTGTATCCCTATCAGAATCTGACATTACAAAACTTGCGTTATGAAACACCACCTTCCATCAGTGTCTATGAAACAACTCTTCAAGATTTCCTCAGAGCTACCTGCCAATCTTGTCTGTGTCTACTTTGTGACTGACTTGTTCTTTATTACCTGGTTACTTGTCTCACCTTGGCGCTTGGTCTGTTCATAACTAGCCCATATTCTAGGCTTTCCTGATGGCCAAGACAATGTCTTTGCACCCAGAGTTATAATTACCATCTACCTATATCATAATTACAGCCATCTTCATAGCTCTAGCACAAGTCTGAGCTCCTGACTCGTCTCCCTCTGCCTATTATCTTTCTCCCCTTATCATAGTATTCATACTCTTGGTCAACATGCCTAACACTTGAAGTCATTTTCTACAAACACATGCACATACACACAAGCACTCACTATATCACCTACACTCTGTTTCCACATTCAGGGTATTCTGTCTCAAAGAATGGTACTAATAATCATCCAACTTCTCAAGCCAGACACTAAGAAATCATTCTTGACTCCTTCCTCTTCACCACCTCTTAGATCTAATCTATGACAACATCCTGTTGATTTTACCTCATAAATTTGACCCAGTCCACACTTTATCTATACGTATGCCACTCTGGTCAAAGCTATCATTATGACTGACTTGGACCATTACAATAGCCCCTGACTTTCTCTAATCTATTTTGCTTTTGACAGCTAGAATTTGTTTTGAAAATAGCAAATGCCACTATATCAGACAATAAGCTTAGTATCTATCAATGGCTTCTTGTTGTTCTTTGGATAAAACCAAAGCAGCTTAACATGCCCTACTAAATCCCCCATTGTTCCCTTGGGTCCTACTTACCCTGCACCACCCTTCCACACCATGACTTCCCATTCGGTTACCATCACCTTCACTTTTTTTCTATTTCTAATTTAGATTTCATTCCTTTGTAATAAGAGAACTTTTTAAATTTTTAAAAATTTGCAGAGAATAATCTTTGCTCATATTCCATCTCATAACAGTTCATAGTTTACATTCGCAGTGAAATTATTTCTTCTACTCCTACTTCCTAGGTTATGTTAGTTTCTTTTTTATGTAAACTCATAGAATCTTTTTTTTAGGTCACTTAATTCAATTGTAATCATGAATGTACTGCTGTGATTATATAATTAATTTCTGTCTTCTTTACCAGAAGTACCTATGAGAGCAGGTACATATCTATTTGCTCATTGCTTACATTTACCACATAACCTGGAAAATAGTAGACACCTAACTTAAAGTCTGCAAAATTAATTAGTCAACGAATGAGTAAATATACAAGAAACCAAGTTCAGGAATTCTGAAAGATGAGGGGATTTTTAAGCCATTTTTTTACACATTGATTAAAAAGTTCATAAACTATAGATTAATTAGAATATTCTGTCTTGCAAAAAGGAAACACTGTTTTATTACCCAAGCCTGAAGAAAAAAAAAAATCACCCAATTTTTTTTTTCTTTTCTTAAAAGTTATTTTCCTATAATGGACATTTATTGTCTTTCACTTTTCTCTTGCAACATCCCTCCTAATTGTTTTTAGGATTTTTCACTTTCAATATATTATCTAAGTTACTACTATCTATAACATATAGATCAGACAATTTTTACCTACTGGAACAAAAAATTAAAAATATAACTTTAATTTGCTAAAAATATTATTTCCCAAGGGAGACTAACATAGCCCAAGGGAGTCAGAATGGTTGAACAAAGAAATGAGAGATTTTATTTATGTCAATTGTAAGTCTGAAGAATAAACTAAGCTGCAACATTTAATGTAGAGATTGATATATGTCACAAAGTCATGTGATGTTCTGTTAACAAATAAGGAAAATAAGTAAACAGCATGAATTAACCCAATTTATGGGTGTGTGTGAGGGTATGATACAAATAGCACTTAATAATCTCTTCTATCTGGTTGTGATTCATCATACCATGATACCCAGATATTTTTAAGTTAACAGAATAGCAGCAACTAGTATATTTCTTGCTTAGAAAATAGTGAAAAAAGTATATAAACTTAAAATAGACCATATATTAGATAATTTTGCATATATAAATGATGTTGATGTAATAAATAAAATGGAATTTCTAATTTAATAGCTCTATTTATAAAATTATTATGAATCTAATAAAGGAGGAGGAGAGAATAAACAGCAAAGATTTAGACTCTAAGTAGGACCTTAAACCAACCATGTTCAATGTAAATCATTATTTTAGTCAAAATTTAATTAAACTCTACACACAAGATTCACTATGGATAGTCCACTGAACGTCAACATTAGGAATATTATTTTAAAACGTGAAGACTAGACCAACTAATCAAAAAAATTGCTTTAATTTCAGTGTTAATCAACATACTAAACTAAGTTGCTTAGAAAATTTTTGGATATTCCTTCTACCCTTAACTAAACTGACCAAATTTTATTTTGTAGACTGAATAATCAAGATGGGTAAGGCTTAGGTAGGATGAGCAGAAGGAATTTTTTGTTTTTACTTTCACTATCCTAACATGTAGGTACTAGTTGAAATGTTAGTGTTCTTAATATTATTCCAATTTCTAGCTACATTTTAAAAAAGAACATGTGTCCTTGAACAGTATTCTCCTAATTAGTAAGATGTTACCATACTCTTATTTTTTTAATCTGTAAATAATATTTTTTCTTTTACAAAATATGCATTTTTAGTCAATTGCTTATGCATGGTTCCTGTTTCTTATAGTACAACCATTTAAACTCTACTACTTAATAAAATATTAATAGATATGCTTTTTAAAGTAAATGCAATTATTGCCTTAATGAAATTTTTAAAAATATATTTTTATATTTTCCAAATAAAATTCCAAAAAAAAAAATAAAGACAATTAGGAAAACTACATGGAATTTTGAGTAATTTCTCTGAAAATTAATTTCTCTGGAAATTTCTAACATGAGCTTTTTCTTCTTTTCATGATGTTTTTAAATTTAGATATATTGTTTTCACTTTTATCATTATGATTATTGGTTTTTGAACTTATTTAAATAGTTCGAAGAAGGAATTATGTCATGAACACTGGCATTTGATCTGAACTATTACTTGAGCCTTTAGGCAAAAATTTAATATGACATCTTCTCATACAACTTTTGCTTATCTCTAAAAGGTTCACATAAAATGCTTGCCTGATTTTATTGTCCTGTTTACCTCTCTTATAACTCAGTGAGTCAACGATAATTACAATGTGCACAGAAAATAATTGTAAGAAAAAAATTAAAGCAATTGAATTTGCTTGAAAGAAGCAGGTAACTCATACCAAAGCTAATGAACAGTGTACCAAAGTTATGGCAAAAAAATGTCACATCCTATGTCAATTGTGACGAGTTTTATATCCAAAAATATATGGTAAGAATTTCAAAAGGATTTCTTGTCTTAAGAAAAAATGAAATACAAATTAGATTCACTTTAATCAACATAGAGAGCTAATGTTTGTGGATAGTGCACTGTGTTGCTTAAATTGTCACTTATATCTTAATTAGGAGATTAGTCCTTGTGCAGGACAATTGAATTTCACTCTGCCCAGATTCCAGATTGTGTGCACTTGTGCTGTCTTGAAGTCAAATCATAGAATTCTGAGATTGCAGAGCCTGAAGAGTAATTTCATTTATTTCTGTTACTTTAGAGGAAAGTAACTAGGAACCAAAGTTCCATGTAAGGGGTAATGTTATTTATTGACAATATCCAGGAAAAACTTCCATGCATTATCTCACTTAATCTTCAAAATAAATCTTAAAGGTATTATTAGCACTTGACTTATAAAATTAAATATTAATTTTCTTAACATAATATTGACATATGAACACTAGATAAGATGTGTAAAATCAACTGGACAAAACTAAAAAGAAAATGTATCATCCATTGTCCAACCATCCAGAGGCATTAACTTTTAATACTTTGATGCCTATTCATATACATATTTTTTCAGAACAGAATCATAATAGAAAAAATCCTTATTGCTTGCTTGTATTTCTAAGGCATCATAGACATCCCCCTTTGATGTGAAACATTTTCTGACAGCTATAATTAACATTATATCAATAATGTATCTATATTTATTAAAACATGTATCATTATTTACCCACACTATTTTTTGTGACTGACACATTGTTTAAAATATTATTAAAGAGTACTGCTAACTATAAAAAATTATGAGTGTAATTATTGCCATTTTAGAGATAAGGTAATTGAAATTCACACTATTTAAGCTAAGTAACTAGGACCCTTGTGTTTCCAAAGCTTGGATCCTGGTTAAATACTTAAATAAGACTATTTTTTTTATTACGACACTCCTACATGCTCTTGGTAGATACTGCAGCAAATTTACAAACATATTTCAAAACATAAAAAATGTAATTCTTAATTTCACCATTCTGAATCAAACCACTTAAGATTTTAGCATTTGCTTTGAGGAACTGTATTTTCTATTGATTTCCTTAAGCTATATTAATAGAGGTAGTGTCACTGGAATAGATAGTACGAACTTCGTCTAGCTCTTGCCAAATGTGTCACATGCCGTTCATTAACATTCTACAAACTTTAACTTCTATTACCTACAGTGCAGGAAAATATTACCCTTATGAAAAGCTGATAAAACACTGCCATTTTACAATTTATCTTTGTTATTTGATAATTTAGAGATAATTTTTACATCTTCATTTTCTGTATTACTCAAAGTTAGGCCATTGTTCTTTATAATTAGTAATTTTAGCCTCTTTTTAAAAAGACTTTGTCTTTAGTTCATTAACTGGCACTGTTTTGTCCAAGATTGTGAATGACCTCTTCATACCTCTGTCAAATTTAATACATTTTCTAAGTTTGTAAAAATGTTTGAAAATTTTGTAATTATTGACATGTTCAGCAATTGCCTTAAGACATATAATACGTCTACATTCATGGTTGTTTTTCATGATGTTTGTGTCCTCTCTTCTGCATTTTAAAAAATAAATCCTAGGAATTTTAGTTTTGTCTTTATTAATCCTTGGTGGTGAGTTATACAATCATCTATTGTTTTCCTGCAAAGTGTGCAGAGGTTGTCCTTGAAACCACTTCTTTTCCACCTGCCTGCTGGCCTCAGCTCCCAGCTGTGGTCATCTGCAGCAATAGCAGGATGGAGTTGCAAGCTAGGAGCAAAGGCCCTTCTTTGTTCCCCCAAGTGCAATCATTACTCACCAGAACTACTGCATCAACCTCTTAATAAAATTCAAGTTCTCATTCTTGGCCCACTAGCGTCCATTAAGAGGAACACTTAAGCTCACCTCTGTTTTTCCTAGGAATTCAGAATGTAATCCACACTTTTACAAGGCCTGCATAACCTGGCCATGCCACTACTCTGACTTCATCTGCCACCTCCACGCTCTACCCAATTCCCATGTCCTTGAAAAACTAGCCTTCTTTCTATTGATAATCAGGATGATGAACAAACAAATCTCACAGGGCAACCAAAGCACTACTTATTTCTCCCACTTTCACTTAAGGGTCTGCTTATAGTCCTTTCAGAAGGTTGTTTCAAGGTTTTACTCTCCTACTTCTTCCCCAGTGGGGTCTGAGACCATTGCCCCAACATCTTTTCTCCCTAAGTAAATATACCACCCTCTTTGACATCTAGAAAAATTCTTACAGTGGATAATGAGATTCAAGATTAGTAAAATAGGTCCTTAGAAATTTCCTCTGAGAAAACAGATAGGACTTATCCTGACTTTGATATTTATTATAGTAGAGGTCAATAAAAATGGCAGCATAGTCTCATTAAAACAGCATGTTACCTATTTTAAAATGTACCATATTCTCTCGTGTCTTAGGGCCTTTGTAATTATTTCTTTTGCCTGGAAAACTCTTCTTATAATTCATACCTAAACTTCACACTCTTTATGTAGAAAGGTCTTCCTGGATCATTCTATGTAAAGTAGTCATTTACCTTCTCTTTTAATCACCTTCTAAATTCAATTATTCTGTTTTGCTTCTTAAAAGTATTTCACAATATCTGTATTTATCTTATTTTTTGTATGTAGGTTAATAATTGTACCACCTTCCACTGCCACAAAAATTGTCTATGAGAAAATATTTTTTTTCTAGTTTACTGCTCTTTCTCTCAATGCATCTATAATGGCTCTTGCCTCCCCACAAGGCAGGCCCCAATTATTTGTTAAATAAATAAATGAATTAGCTCCCAGCGTCTAGTTTGCTTTCAACAAATTCCTATATCTTCTCAATGGAAAAGTTCTTAATAATTGTAAATAATTGTAATAACATAAAAACAATTCTTATTTTGCCACAGATCTTATCCTTATTTCTTTATGCCTTATGTTTTGAGAAAATGGTCAGCTAAAATGCAACATCACTTTTATTGCTCTCCATCCTTCCCTACCCAAACTCTGTTCTCACCAAACATTTCCCTTTATAGTTATGAGTAATTTTCTTGCCAAATATAGAAATGACAGCATTGAGATGGGGCCATAAAATTTTATTCCACCTGCATAAGATTGGTCAGCCAAGTGAGATAAATGTCTGTGTGTGTGTGTCTGTGTGTGTGTGTGTGTGTGTGTATTCCATTTCTGAATTTGAGGACCTATCATTTAGGAAGGAAAATTCGTTTATTTCCATTATCCAGGAGTAGTAGTTTTATTCGACATAGAATAGCGCATTAAGTAACCAAAGAGCATCATAAGTTTTGTATTACTTAGAATATATTCCTAGATTATGGCTATTGATTAGAATCCTGTATTTTTGAGGGTGAGAGGACTGTGACTATTTGAATGCTCTCATGTTTTTATAGAAATGACAGTGAGAGGTTGGGCTGCTCAAGGCTGCTGCCAGAGAATCAAATAAAACAAATCAGTTCGTTTCTTGTACTTCATACTTCACACATCTGATGCTTCTTCATACTTCATACTGCCCTCCTAAGTCATATCATTATTGAAGACCAGTGTTCATTATATAGTCCATGATATAATCTCTAAGCCTAGTGGATGCTTTTGTCCATTGCAACTCAGCTATCAAGAAATTATGAATGGAGACATGTTAACAATAAAACTGAAAACCATCTGAGTCAGTTCAAGTATTTATTGGAACCTAACAGAAGTAATGGGAACCAACTTAGACACACAATAGTCTAATTTTATTACCCTAAGTTTCTATTATATCAGGAATAAGTTTATCACTGGTACTATATCACCCAAAATTTGAAGTTAATTATCTTGGCACAGAGCCATATTTCTTCAAAATCTGTCAGAATTGAATATTCACAAGATATGCATTTAAATGACTAATATGAAGGGAGATTTTGTTCAATACATTCTTTCACCAGGAAAGGCTATTAGAACACAAAGAATAAAGTCACTTAAATGATCGTGTCCTTCCTGGCAAAGAATGCGGGTATAACTCCAGAAAGAAGAGTTCCTACTAATTTTATTTTTTCTTTTCTAGAGAGATTGATGAAAGAAGACTCCCAGATGTGAAAATTCTTCTTTAGAAAATATATTCTTGATATATTTGAGACATATAATTGCAAACATCCAATACCATAACCATAATGAGCAAATACATTTTGAAAGAGGAAAAAAGAAAAGATGTTGAATATAGACAGTTAATGAACTGCCCTGCTTCATACATAGTAACTGTATAAACTAGAGCCAAACATCAGCTGTCTATCCCCTCTCTTGAGCTGTTTTTCATGTTTCTCCCTTTTTCTCACTTGTATTTGCAGACCTTAAAAATCTCAGAAGCACAAGAAATACTAAGACATTAAAAATATATTGAGTGACATCCTCAAAATGGTGGAATAAGAGTTACTAGCCTTCATACCCCAGAGAAGCAAAGATTTAACAATTATCCACAGACAACGGTACCTTTGTAAGAGCTTTAGAGTCCATTTGAGAGGCTCTAGTACGCCGTTGGAACCTAAATCTATGAACAGCCACATTGAAAAGAGTGAGAACCATTTCATTTTACCAGTGACATTCCTCACCACTCAGCACTGAGAGAAACTCCTTATGCTGCAATTCCCCCCACAGGGGAAAGAGAGCCACATGAAAATCTACTACCTCAGCTTTCAGGGCACTGCCAAGAGGCCTACATCTGCCTCACTTAATGAGAAAATTGAGGGAATTGGCAGAGTTATATCTTCTGGGAGAAGCTAAGAACAAAGAAAAGGAGTAGGGACTCACAGCACTGGCACATGGATCTCAACAACAAACCTGCAAACCCTGGCAGCCAGTCCCCACAATATATATGCACCTAACATCACAGTACCTAAATACATAAAGCAAACATTGATAGACCTGGAGGGAAAAGTAAACAGCAATACAGTAATAGTAGGAGACTTCAATATCCCACTTTCAACAATGGATGGAATATCCAGATGGACACTAAATAAGTAAACAGAAGACTTGAACAACACTGTAACAAATGGATCCAACAGACCTGTATGAAACATTCCATCCAACTGGAGCAAAACACATATTCTTCTAAAGTGCACATGGAACATTCTCCAGGATAGATCACATGCCAGGTTATAAAATATGTCTTCACAAATTTTTAGAAATTGAAATTATCCCAAGTATCTTTTCTGACCACAATGGAATGAAAGTGAAAATCAATAACAAAAAAATACAGGAAAATTCACAAGTACCTGAAAATTAAGCAGCACACTCTTGAACAAGTATTGGGTCAAAGAAGAAATCACAAAGGAAATTAGAAAATATCTCAACACAAATGAAAATGAAAATGCAGCACACCAAAACTGACACGGTACAACATAAGCAGTATTAAAAGGGAAATTTATAGTGATAAATACCTACATTAAAGAAGAAAGAGCATAAACTTAACAACTAGTAGATAAATAAGTCCTGGTGATCTAGTGCACAGTATAGTGAATATAGACAACAGTATCATATGGTCATCAAACTTGCTAAGAGAATAGATATTAACTATTTCTACCACAAAAAGGAAATGGTAATTATGTGACATGATAGAGATGATGGTTAATGCTACATTGGCGATCATAATACAATATATAAATGTACTGAATCAACATGGTGTACACCTTGAACATACACAATTTTATATGTCAAATAAATTTTAGAAAAAAAAGGATCTCAATCTAACTTTACACCTCAAGGAAGTGGAGAAAGAAAAAACAAAGCCCAAAATTAGCAGATGGAAGAAAATAATAAGTATTAGGGCAGAAAAAAATCAAATAGAGAATTGAAAAATAGAAAAAAATGATGAAACTAGGAACTGGCTTCTTACAAAACTGGCAAACCCTTAGCTAGACTAAATAAAAGGAAAAGGGGGAAGACTCAAATAAATAAAAAAGGAATGAAGAGAAATTATAACCAATGCCACATTAAAAAAAAAAAAGACCATAAGTTACTACTGTGCACAATTATACACCAACAAAATGGACAACATAGAAGAAATGGATAAATTCCTAAAAAACATACAATCTACTAAAACAGAATCAAGACTAGAGGCTTTTTCTGAAACCTCTCCAGACTTTTTCTATCTTGCCTGATATCCCCTGGGTCTTATCATTATCCATATCAATTGGCAGAAGGATAAGGAGAACATGAAGAAGATAGCCCCCACTTCTTAAAAGCCCTACCTAGACTGACGGGGTTCATTTGTGCTTGTATCTCCTTGGTGAGAACAAGCTGCCTGGCCACAATCAGAGGCAAGCAAAGCTGGATGTGGGGGGAATGAAGTGTGGGGGTAGGGATAAAAAGCCCAAACAGACCAATAAAAAATAAGGAGATTGAATCAGTAAAAAAATATTTCCCAATAAAGAAAAGCCCAGGGGGTACTGGCTGCCTTAGTCGGTGAGCATGTGACTCTTGATCTTGGGGTTGTGAGTTTGAGCCCCACGGTGGGTGTAGAGAATACTTAAAAATAAAGTCTTAAAAAAAAAAAAAAGAACAGAAAGAAGAGAAAGAAAGAAAGGGAAAGAAGTGAAAGATAGGGAAAGAAAGAAAAGAAAGAAAAGAAGAAAGAAAGAAAGAAAAAAAAGAAAGAAAGAAAGAAAAAAAGAAAGAAAGAAAGAAAGAAAGAAGAAAGAAAGAAAGAAAGAAAGAAAGAAAGAAAGAAAGAAAGAAAAGAAAAGAAAAGAAAGAGAAGAAAAGAAAAGCCCAGGACCTAGATTGGCTTCATTGGTGAACTCTACCAAACATCAGAAGAATTAACAACAATCCTTCTTAAAATCTTTCAAAATATAGAAGAGGAGGGAACACTTCTGAACTTATGAGCCTCACTGATACCAAAACCAGGCAAACACACCATAAGAAGAGAAAACTGGAGGCCAATATCCCTGATGAACATAGATGCAAAATCCTTAATAAAATATTACAAAGCAAATTCAACAGCACATTAAAAGGTTTATATACTGTAATCAAATGGTACTTTTCCCTGGAATACAAGTCTGGTTCAATATACAGAAATTAATCAGTGTGATACACCACATTAACAGAATGAAGGATAAAAATCACATGATCATCTCAATAGTTGCCATAAAAAATCATTTTAGGGGCCCCTGGGTGACTCAGGTTATGATCCCTGGGTCCTGGGATCAAGCCTTGCATCAGGCTCCCTGGTCAGCAGGGAGTCTGCTTAAGGATTCTCTCTCTTTCTCTCCCTCTGCCCCCCCCACTCTATCTCTAAAATAAGTAAATCACAAATTTCAAAAAGTCATTTTACAAATTCAGTATACTTTTTATGATAAAAACTTTCAACAAATTAGATATTGAAGGAATTTACTTCAGCACAAGGAAGGCCATATACAAAAAACCTACACCTAACATCATACTCAATAATGAAATTCTAAAAGGGACAAGACAAGAATGCTCACAATCACCAATTCTATTAAACATAGTACTGGAAGTTTTAGCCAAAGCAATTAAACAAGAATGAGATATAAAAGTCATTCAAATAAAAAAGGAAGAATAAAATTGTCTCTATTTGCTAATGCATGATCCCATAGGTAGAAAATTCTAAAGCTTCCACACAAAAAATATAGTAGGGGCGCCTGGGTGGTTTAGTCGTTTGAGTGACTGACTTGGGATTTTGGCTCGGGTTATGATTTCATATGTGATGATCTTATGGGTGATGTGACTGAGCCCTGAGTTAGGCTCCCTGCTCAGTGGGAGGTCTGTTTGAGACTCTCTCTCGCCCTTTTCCCCTTCCCCCACCATTCTCACACACACTCTCTCTCTCTCTCTCAAAAAAAAAAAAACAAAAACAAAAACAAAACACACAAATAAATCTTAAAAATAAAAGAATAAACTTGTTAGGTAAAAATGAATTCAGTAAAGTTGCAGGATATAAAATCAATATGCAAAAATCAGTTCAATTTTTATACACTAACAACAAACTACCTGAAAAGGAAATTAAGAAATAATCCCATTTATAATGGCTTCAAAAAGAATTAACTACTTAGGAGTAAACCTGACAAAGGAGGTAAAAGACTTGTACGCTGCAAACCATAAAACATTGTGGAAGGAAATTTTAAACAGACACAAGTAAATGGAGTCATAACCTGTGTTCATGGACTGTTAAAATGTCCATATTACCCAGAACAACCTACTGATTTAACAAAATCCCAATCACATTCACAATGGTACATTTTACCAAAATAGGAAAAAAAGAATCATAAAATTGGTATAAAACCACAAAAAAAACACAACAAAAAAAACCCCTTAATGGATAAACTAATTTTGAGCAAGAATGACAGCTGGAGGCATCATACGAAATAACTTCAAACTATAGTACAAAGCTATATTTATCAAAACAGTATGGAACCAGCGTAAGAATGGACCTAAGCCAGTGGCACAGAAAGCCCAGATAAAACTTGCATAGATACGGTCAGTTACTTTTTCTTTCCACAGTATCATGTTTATTTAGTCATAAAGCAAGGTTAACATAATCATAAAGAAGGTTCAGGATTCTAAATTTAATGACATTTCACCACGTGATTACTTGTCAATTTTTTTTAAAGATTTTATTTATTTATTTGAGAGAGAGAGAGAGACAGCCAGCAAGAGAGGGAACACAAGCAGGGGGAGTGGGAGAGGAAGAAGCAGGCTCCCAGCGCAAAAGCCTGATGTGGGACTCGATCCCAGAACGCTGGGATCACGCCCTGAGCCTAAGGCAGATGCTTAACAACTGTGCCACCCAGGCACCCCAAACTTGTCAATTTTTTAAAAAGATTTTTTATTTATTTATTTTTGAGAAAGAGAGAGAGTGAGCATGAGTGGGGAGAGGGGCAGAGGAACAAGCAGGGAGCCCATTGCTGGGACTCAATCCCAGGACCCTGGGACCATGACCTGAGCTGAACGCAGATGCTTGAATCAACTGAACCACCCAGGCACCCTAACGTGTCCATTTTTGATGAGGGTTTTAAGAATACACAATGGGACAGGTTGGTCTCTCAATAAATGATTCTGAGAAAACTGGGTATTCATATGCAAGAGAATGAAATTGGACCTTTATCTTATACCACACACAAAAATCAACTCAAAATGGATTAAAAATTTAAATGTAAGTCGTGAAATTCTAACACTCCTAGAACAAAACATAGGGAAAATACTTCTTGACATTGGCCTTGCAGTGATATCTTGTATATACCAAAAGCAGAGGCAGCAAGCATACACATAAACAAATCAGATGAACAACTAAAAGCTTCCTAACATAGTAAAGGAAACAACTAAGGGGTAAAGGCAAACAACAGAATGGGAGAAAATATTTGCAAACTATACACCTGACAAAAGATTAATATCCAAAATATATAAGGCACTCATACACCTCTATACTAAATAAATAAATAAGCAAGCAAGCAGCAAACTAATTTAAAAATGGGCAAATGACTTGAGTAGCTATTTCTCTAAGATGATATAGAAATGCGTAACAGGTGCTCAATATCACTAATTATCAGGGAAATGTAAATCAAAACCCCAACAAGATATCACTTCATGCTTACTATGATGGCTATTATCAAAAACACAAAAGATAACAAGTGTTGGCAAGGATTTGGAGAAAAGGAAACACTTGTGCATTATTAGTAGGAATGCAAGTTGCTGCAGCCACTATAAAAAACAGTATAGAAGATTCTCAAAAAACTAAAAATAGGATTACTACTTGACCCATCAACCCCATCTCTCGGTATATATTAAAAAAGTAGTTGAAATCTGCATTCCCATGTTCATTGTGGTATTATTCATAATTATCTAGACATGGAAGCACCTAAAGTCCATTGATGGATGAATGGATAAAGAAAATGTGGTGTATACATAAAATGGAATATTATTCAGCCTTTTAAAAAAAAGAAAACCCTTGTCATTTGTGACAATGTGGTTGTTCTTGAAGCACATTATACTAGGTAATATAAGTCAGACTATGAAGAGCAAATACTACATGATCCCACTTATAGCAGGAATTTAATATAGTCAAACCGAAAGAGGCAAAGTGTAGAATAGTGGTAAACAGGAGCTGGGTGGAGGGGAAGATGAGAAGTGTCAAACAATGGGTACAATATTTCAGCTAATCAAGATGAACAAGTTCTACAATTTATTGTATACCATAGTGCTTCAATTAACAACATGATATTATATATTTATATATTTATATTTAATAATATTAAAATATTATATATTTAAAAATTTACTAAGAGGGTAGATCCTTATGCTAAGTGTTCTTGTCTCACACACAAAAAGAGGGCAGAAGAAAACTTTTGGAGGAAATGGATATATTTATAGCATTATGATGTTGATTTCACAGCTGTATACTCATTTCTACCTCATCGAGTTGGAATACATTAATATGTACAGCTTTTTGTATGTCAATCACACATCAATGAAGTGGTTTTAAAAACCATGAGGAGTTATCTCCATATACATGTCTATAATCCAAAGCATCATATTACAAACACAAATTCAGTAAAATTCACAAAACTATTTGGAAAACTAATGAGTATTTTCCTGAATATTCAGTAATGGTTAATTAAATGTGAGAAAGAAAAAATTAAGTACTTAGCCTTGGGAAGGAGAGAGCTGAAAAGAACTTTGAAATTATTATTAAAAACTAAAAGGCATATAGTAACAAAGATTTATCAGAATAAGAAATAAATAATCCTATTAATAATAGCAGCAAAAACAATAAAATACTTAGAATAAATGTAACCAATGAGGTAACATATCTGTATTAGAAAATACTGATGAAAGAAATTGAACAAAAAGATAAATGCATATCCCATCTTCATGGATTTGAAGAATTAATATTGTTAAAATGTCCAACTATCCAAAGCCATCTATAGATTCAATGCAATCCCTGTGAAAGATTTCAGGGGCATTTCTTTTTACAGAAGTGGAAAAAAATAATCCTAAAATTTGTATGGAACCACAAAAGACCCTGAATAGCCAAAGAAATCCTGAGAAAGACAAAATGGGAGGTATCACACATTCTGATATCAAATTATATTATAAAGCTACAGTAATCAAAATAGTATGGTACTGGCAAAAACACAGGCACAAAGACAAATGGAACAAACAATAAGCACACCCTCTATATGGTCAACTAATATTTGAAAAGGCAGCCAGGTCTGTTCAATGGAGAAAAGAATCTATTTAACATATGGTGCTGGGAAAATTGGATATTTACATGTACAACAATGAAACTAGATCCCTATTGTCCACCCCTCAAAAAATTAACCCAAAATGGATTAAAAACTTAAAAAAAGACCTAAAGCCATGAAATTCTGAAAAGGAAACAGGGAAAAATCTCCTTGACATGGGTCATGGCAATGATTATTTGGATATGACAAAACACAAGTAACAGTACAAAAAATAAACAAGTAGGACTACATCAAACTAAAAATCTTCTGGCACGGCAAAAGAAACAATAAACTAAATGAGAAAGCAACCTACAGATGAGAGAAAAAATTGCAAATTATATAGCTCATAAGGGGTTAATATCCAAAATACATAAAGAAAACATTTTACTCAATAGAAGAGAAAATCCAGCTGAAGGAGTTAAGATGGTGGAGGAGTAGGGGACCCCTTTTTCAGCCGGTCCCCTGAGTTGAGCTGGATAGGTACCAGACCATCCTGAACATCCACGGAATCAGCCTGAGATGCAGGAAGATACATCGGGATCTCTACAAATGAACATTTCCAGCAATGAGTATTGATGTACAAAGCGGGGAGCCGTGAAACCGCGCACAGATATTGGAAGATAAGTGGAAGGGGAAGGGAGCTGCTGCATTCGGGCTCCAGGAAGTGGTAGCCACCTGCATGGGGGAGTGGGCGGACACGTGGACCAGCACCGTGAGAGAGCGGACAGACCGTGAGCCAGGGAATGCACCACCAGTCTGAAAACCGGAGCTCCGGAGTGCGCGAACCACACTGAAACAGAGCTCCAGAGTGCGCGGGGGTGGCTGGCGGCGGGCGGTGTTAGAAACACAAAGGACAGAAACGTGCCGGCCCTGGAAGTGAGGGCTGGGACACCGGATGTGGGGCGCACATCCCAGGACACTGCAGGGTTGAGCAGCACCAACAGAAACAGAGTTAAAGTGGCCAGAACATCAGTGGAGAACTGTCTGCGATCCCTCTGTTCTGAGACAGAGGCTGAGATTCGGTTACTGGTGCTCTGACTCTCAGAAGAGGCACAGCAAACTGCCAGGGAAAGCCGCCAGAGAACAAAAGCCTGGAAATACCAGCTCACAGTGTGCCCATCCCCATCCCCCCTCTCAGGGGACAGGGAGACTCTACCCAAACAGGGTTGCCTGAGTATCGACGTGGCAGGCCCCTCCCCCAGAAGGCAGGCTGAAAAATCAAGAAGCCCACATCCCTAAGGTCCCTATAAAACAAGTGTGCACTGCCTGGGTCCCGGTCAATAATTTGGGCTCTGGACAACCCGGCAACCTCTCCTCATCAGAATGACGAGAAGGAGAAGTCCCCCCCAGCAAAGAAAAGACAATGAGTCTGTGGCCTCTGCCACAGAACTAAAGGATATGGATATAACCAAATTATCAAAAACGGAGTTCAGAGTAACAATGGTCTAGATGATGTGTAGACTTGAAAAAAGTGTTAATGACAATGTTAATGAGAATATAGAATCTCTAAGTGCGGAAATGAGAGCGAATCTGGCAGAAATTAAAAATTATATGAATCAAACGCAGTCAAAACTAGGTGCTCTGACGGCCAGGGTGAATGAGGCAGAAGAACGTATTAGTGAACTGGAGGATGGGTTAGTAGAAGAGAAAGCTAAAATAGAAACTTGGCTAAAAAAAATCAAATCTCAAGAATGTAGGTTAAGGGAGATTACTGACTCAATGAAACATTCCAATGTCAGAATCATCGGCATCCCCGAGGGGGTGGAGAAAAACAGAGGTCTAGAAGAGATATTTGAACAAACTGTAGCTGAAAACTTCCCTAATCTAGCAAAGGAAACAAGCATTAGTGTCCAAGAGACAGAGAGGACCCCTCCCGAGCTCAACCACGACAAACCTACGCCACGTCACGTCATAGTGCAATTCGCAAATATTAGATTCAAGGATACAATATTGAAAGTGGCCAGGGCAAAGAAATTTCTCATGTAACAAGGCAAAGGTATCAGAATTACATCAGACCTGTCTACACAGACCTGGAATGAGAGAAAGGGGGGGGGCATTTTTAAAGCTCTTTCAGAGAAAAACATAGAGCCAAGGATCCTTTATCCAGCAAGGCTGTCATTCAGAATTGATGGAGAGATGAAGACCTTCCAGAATTGCCAGTCATTGACGAATTTCGTAACCATGAAACCAGCCCTACAGGAGATATTAAGGGGGGTTCTATAAAAGTAAAAAGGCCCCAAGAATGACACAGAACAGAAAGTCACAACCTATAGAAACAAAGACTTTACAGGCAACATGGCATCATTAAAATCATATGTCTCAATAATCAGTCTCAATGTAAATGGCTAAATGCTCCCATAAAGCACCACAGGGTTGCAAATTGGATAAAAAGACATGACCCATCCATTTGCTGTCTACAGGAGATTCATTTTGAACCTAAAGATACATCCAGACTGAAAGTAAAGGGATGGAATACCATCTTTCATGACAATGTACCTGAAAAGAAAGCTGGGGTAGCAATTCTCATATCAGACAGATTGGATTTTAAACTAAAGACTATAGTTAGAGATACAGAAGGGCACTATATTATTCTTAAAGGATGTATCCAACAAGTGGATATGACAATTATAAATATATATGCCCCCAAAAGGGGAGCAGCAAGATACACAAGCCAACTCTTAACCACAATAAAGAGACATATAGATAAAAATACATTAATAGTAGGGGACCTCAACACCCCACTATCAGAAATAGACAGAACACCCTGGCAAAAACTAAGCAAAGAATCAAAGGCTTTGAATGCCATACTCGACGAGTTGGACCTCATAGATATATATAGAACACTACACCCCAGAACTAAAGAATACTCATTCTATTCTAATGCCCATGGAACAATCTCAAGAATAGACCATGTTCTGGGTCACAAAACAGGTCTCAGCCAATACCAAAAGATTGAAATTATCCCCTGCATATTCTCAGACCACAACGCTCTGAAATTGGAACTCAACCACAAGGAAAAACCTGGAAGAAACTCAAACACTTGGAGGCTAAGAACCATCCTGCTCANACTCTTAACTAGAATAAAGAGACATATAGATAAAAATACGTTAATAGTAGGGGACCTCAACACTCCACTATCAGCAATAGATAGATCACCTAAGCAGAAAATCAACAAAGAAACAAGAGCTTTGAATGCCATACTTGACAAGTTGGACCTCATATATATATATAGAACACTACACCCCAGAACTAAAGAATACTCATTCTATTCTAATGCCCATGGAACAATCTCAAGAATAGACCATGTTCTGGGTCACAAAACAGGTCTCAACCAATACCAAAAGACTGAAATTATTCCTTGCATATTCTCAAACCACAATGCTTTGAAATTGGAACTCAACTACAAGGAAAAATTTGGAAGAAACTCAAACACTTGAGACTAAGAACCTTCCTGCTCAAGCAGCTCCAGTGGCGCAATCGGTTAGTGCGCGGTACTTATAAGAACCTTCCTGCTCAAGAATGATTCAATAAACCAGGAAATCAAAAATCAATTTAAACAATTTATGGAGACCAACAAGAATGAAAACACAACGGTCTAAAACCTATGGGACAGAGTAAGGCAGTCCTAAGGGGAAAATACATAGCCATCGAAGCCTCACTCAAAAGAATAGAAAAATCTAAAATGCAGTTTTTATATTCTCATCTCAAGAAGCTGGAGCTGGAACANCTTCCTGCTCAAGAATGATTCAATAAACCAGGAAATCAAAAATCAATTTAAACAATTTATGGAGACCAACAAGAATGAAAACACAACGGTCTAAAACCTATGGGACAGAGTAAGGCAGTCCTAAGGGGAAAATACATAGCCATCGAAGCCTCACTCAAAAGAATAGAAAAATCTAAAATGCAGTTTTTATATTCTCATCTCAAGAAGCTGGAACAGCAAGAGAGGAACAAGCCTAATCCACGCATGAGAAAGCAGCTGATCAAGATTAGAGCAGAGATCAATGAATTAGAAACCAGGGGCACAGTAGAGCAGATCAACAGAACTACAAGCTGGTTCTTTGAAAGAATAAATAAAATTGACAAGCCACAGGCAAGACTTATCCAAAAGAATAGAGAAAGGACCCAAATTAATAAAATTATGAATAAAAAGGGAGAGGTCACAACCAACACCAATGAAATTGGAAGGATTATTAGAAAATTTTATCAACAGCTTTATGCCAATAAATTAAGCAATTTGGAAGAGATGGATGCCATCCTGGAAACCTATAAACTACCAAGACTGAAACAGGAAGACACTGATCTTTTAAACAGACCAATTACTCATGAAGAGATTGAAATAGTGATTAAAAACTTTCCAAAAAACAAAATGCCAGGGCCTGATGGTTTTCCTGGGGAACTCTACCAAATATTCAAAGAATAAATAATACCAATTCTCCTAAAGCTATTTCAAAAAATAGAAACAGAAGGAAAACTACCAAACTCATTCTATGAGGCCAAAATTACCTTGATTCCCAAACCAGGCAAAGACCCCATCAAAAAGGAGAATTACAGATCGATTTCCCTAATGAATATGGACGCCAAAATTCTCAACAAGATCCTTGCTAATAGAATCCAAAAGTACATTAAAAGGATTATCCATCATGACCAAGTGGGATTCATCCCTGGGATGCAAGCATGGTTCAACACTCGCAAATCTATCAGTGTATTAGATTGTATCAACAACAAAAAAGCCAAAAATCATACGATCCTCTCAATAGATGCAGAAAAAGCATTTGACAAAATACAGCATCCTTTCCTGATTAAAACCCTTCAGAGTGTAGGGATAGAAGGTACATTCCTCAATCTCATAAAAACCATCTATGAAAAGCCTACAGCAAATATCATTCTCAATGGGAAAAAGCTGGAAGCCTTTCTCTTAAGATCAGGAACAGGACAAGGATGCACACTCTCGCCATTATTATTCAACGTAGTACTAGAAGTCCTTGCAACAGCAATCAGACAACAAAAAGGGATCAAAGGTATCCAAATCGGCAAAGAAGAAGTCAAACTGTCTCTCTTCGCAGATGACATGATACTATACATGGAAAACCCAAAAGAATCCACTCCCAAACTATTAGAAGTTATAAAGCAATTCATTAATGTGGTGGGATACAAAATCAATGCTCAGAAATCAGTTGCATTTCTATACACGAACAAAGACACTGAAGAAAGAGAAATTAGGGAATCCATCCCATTTACAATAGCACCAAAAATCATATGTTACCTTGGAATAAACTTAACCAGAGATGTAAAGGATCTATATTCTAGAAACTACAAATCACTCTTGAAAGACATTGAAGAAGACACAAAAAGATGGGAAAACATTCCATGCTCACGGATCAGAAGAATAAACATAGTTAAAATGTCCACACTACCCAGAGCAATTTACACTTTCAATGCTATCCTGATCAAAATACCAATGACATTTTTCAAAGAACTGCAATAAACGGCCCTTCAATTTGTGTGGAACCAGAAAAGACCCTGAATCGCCAAGGAATTGTTGGAAAGGAAAAACAAACCTGGGGGCATCACAATGCCGGATTTTGAGCTGTACTACAAAGCTGTCATCACAAAGACAGCATGGTACTGGCATAAAAACAGACACATAGACCAATGGAACAGAATAGAGAACCCAGAAATGGACCCTCGGCTCTTTGGGCAGCTAATCTTTGATAAAGCAGGAAAAAACATCCAGTGGAAAAAAGACAGTCTCTTCAGTAAATGGTGCTGGGAAAATTGGACAGCTACATGCAAAAGATTGAAACTTGAACACGCTCTCACACCATACACAAAGATAAACTCTAAATGGATGAAAGACCTCAATGTGATACAGGAATCCATCAAAATCCTAGAGGAGAGCATAGGCTGCAACCTCTCTGACATCGGCCACAGCAACTTTTTTCATGACACATCTCCAAAGGCAAGAGAAACAAAAGATAAAATGAACTTGTGGGACTTCATCAAGATAAAAAGCTTCTGCACAGCCAAGGAAACAGTCAAAAAAACTAAGAGGCAGCCCATGGAATGGGAAAAGATATTTGTAAATGACACTACAGATAAAAGACTGGTATCCAAGATCTACAAATAACTTCTCAAACTCAATACATGAGAAACAAACAAATCATAAAATGGGCAGAAGAGATGAACAGACACTTTTCCAATGAAGACATACAAATGGCTAACAGACACATGAACAAATGTTCAAAACATTAGCCATCAGGGAAATTCAAATCAAAACCACACTAAGATACCATCTTACGCCAGTTAGAATGGCAGAAATTGACAAGGCAAGAAACAATAATTGTTGGAGAGGATGTGGAGAAAGGGGATCCCTCCTACATTGTTGGTGGGAATGCAAGTTGGTACAGCCACTCTGAAAAACAGTGTGGAGGTCCCTTAAAAAGTTAAAAATTGAGCTACCCTGTGATCCAGCCATTGCATTACTGGGTATTTACCCCAAAGATAAAGACATAGTGAAGAGAAGGGCCATATGCACCCCATTGTTCATAGCAGCATTGTCTACAATAGCTAAATCGTGGAAGAATGACTGGATTAAGAAGCTGTGGTCCATATATACAATGGAATATTACTCAGCTATCAAAAAGAACGATTTCTCAACATTTGCTGCAACATGGACGGCACTGGAGGAAATAATGCTAAGTGAAATAAGTCAAGCAGAGAAAGACAATTATCATATAGTTTCTCTCATCTATGGAACATGACAACTAGGGAGATCAGTAGGAGAAGAAAGGGATAAAGAAAGTGGGTTAATCAGAAGGAGGAATGAAGCATGAGAGACTATGGACTCTGAGAAACAAACTGAGGGCTTCAGAGGGGAGGGGTTGGGGGAATGGGGTAGGCTAGTGGATGGGTAGTAAGGAGGGCACGTATTGCATGGTGCACTGGGTGGTATACGCAACTAATGAATCATCGAACTTTACATCAAAAAAAATAAAAATAAAAGTAAAGAATTAAAAAAGAAAAGAAAATCCAGTTTAAGAACAGACAAAGGATCTGAATAGACATTTTTCCAAAGAAGACATCCTATGGCCAAGAGATACATGAAAATGTGCTCAACATCACTAACAATTAAGAAAGTGCAAATCAAAACCACAATGATGTATCACCTCACAACTGTTAGAATGACTATCATCATGAAGACAAGAGATAACAAATGCTGGCTAGGTTGTGGAAAAAAGGCAAACTCTGTTCACTGTTGATAGGAATGTAAACTGATACAGCCCTACAGAAAATTATATGAAGATTCCTCAAAAAATCAAAAGCAGAGCTACCTACCATACGATCCAGCAATCCATTCCTGTGTGTGTGTGTGTGTGTGTGTGTGTGTGTATTATACATCCAAAAGAAATGAAAACACTATGTTGAAGAGATATCAGCTCTCCCATGTTCATAGCAACATTACTTACAATAGCTGCACATGTAAACAACCTAAATGTCCATAGACAAATGAATAGATTTTAAAAAGCGGTGTATCTGTACCATATAATGTTATTCAGCTCTGAAAAAAAGAAAGAAATTCTGCCATTTGCAAAAACCTGGATGGATCTTGAAGTCACTATGCTAGGTGAAATAAGTCAGAGAAAGATCAATACCATATGACCTCATTTATATGTGGAAATTAAAAAAAAAACTCATAGAACAATCAGATTTGTCATTACGAGAGGTGGGGGTGAGGTGGGGAAATTGGATCTGGATGAAGGTGGTCAAAAGGTATACACTTTCAGTTCTAGGATAACTACTGGGGATGTAATATACAACATGGTGACTATAGCTGACAATGTTATATGGTATATTTGAAAGTGCTAAGAGTAAATCCTAAGTGTTCTCATCACAAGGGAAAAAAACATTTTTCCCTGTTTTCACTTTCTATATGAGATGATGGATGTTAACTAAACTATTGTGGCAATCGTTTCACAGTGTTTCAAGTCATTCCACTGTATATCTTAAAGTTATACCATGCTGTTGATTACATCTCTAGAGAACCGAAAAAATAAATAAATAAAGGCAGCCAAATTGCAATTCCACAACTTTTCTTAAACCCATCAGAGAGCTGAGGTCATAGAACAATCAACTGGCCCCAAATCTAAGGAAAGATATGCCTCTGTATGAAGTGATGGGAATGCAAGCACTTATTTACCTAGAACAGATATAGTTGCACAAAAGTAAGAAGAGTTTAGCTAGATTAAGCTGAAGAGAGAGTGTGGAGACCTAGGGTGCTCTCATGTAAGACTTCATCACACACTCCACATGGAACTCATAAAAATATTGGTAAAAGTCACAAGAAAGCATTTATCCTGGTACAAAACTAGGAAAGCAGAACAGCAGCAACTGAAGCAGGAGCAGAAAGTACCGCCTGGACTCCTTTCTTTTATATACACTATAGACAGAAAGAATTTGTGAGAGAAATGGCAACAGACTGTGTTGCTTTCAATGCAGTGGTGAAAATCCATTTTAGATAGGGGAAAATACTTGCGAATTATATATCTGATAAAGCATTAATATCCAAAATATATAAAGAACTCATACAACTTAATGGGAACAAAAAAACCAATCCAATTAAAAAATGGTGAGAGAAATGGAACAGACATTTTTTGAAAGAAGACATCCAAATGTTCAACAAAGTATATGAAAAATATTCAACATTATTAATCATCCATGAAATACAAATCAAAACCATAGTGCAATATCATTTCACAACTTATAGACTGGCTATCATCAAAAAGACAAGTGATAACAAGCATTGGCTTGTTATGTGGGAAGAACGGGAACCCTTGTGCACTGTTGGTGAGAATGTAAACTGATACAGCTACTATGGAAAACAATATGAAGTTTCCTGAGAACATTAAAAATAGAACTACCATATGATCCATGAATCCCACCTCTGGGTGTATATCAAAAGGAAATAAAAACAGGATCTCAAAGCGATACCTGCACTCCCATGTTATTTGTAGCAGTTTTCACAATAGCCGAGATATGGAAACAACCTGTGGTCCAACAATGGATGAATGGATAAAGAAGTTGTGGCATATTGCAAAATGGAATATTATTCAGCAGTGGGAAAGGAGGAAATCTTGCCATGTGAGACAACATAGATGGACCCTGAGGGCATTATGCTAAGTGAAATAAGTCAGAGGAAAACAAGTAGTGTGTATATGCCTTACATATGGAATCTTAAAAAGCTGAACTCATAGATACAGAGAGTAGAATGGTGGTTTCCAGTACTAGGGAAGATGGGGAATTGTTGGTCAAAGACAAACTTCCTATAAATTCTGGGATCTAATGTACAGTATGGTGATTACAGTTAACAATACTGTATTATATACTTGCAGGTTGCTAAGAAAGTAAATCTTAAATGTTCTCACCACAAAAAAAAGAAATGGTAATTATATGATATGATGGAGTTATTAGGTAATACTATGGTGATAATCATTTTGCAATATGTAAGTATCAAATCAACACATATTGCAACTTAAACTTACACAATATTGTATGTCAATTATATCTCAGTAAAGCTGGGGAAAGAAAAGTGTAAAGCAACCCAGAGAATGTTAGAAATATTGGCAAACAGTATCTGATAAGAGGCTAATATCCTGAATATATATAGAGAACTCCTAAAACTCAACAGAAAACACAAACTGACTTAAATGGACAAGAACTTAAATAGACTTTTTGACAAAGATATTCAAATGGCCAATAAGCACATGAATAATTGCTCAATATCACTGAATTTTAATGAAATGTAAACCCAAACCACAATGATAAAGTACTTCACATTCATTGGGATCTATTATAAAAATATATATACACACACCCACAAAAAAACCAGAAAACGACAAGTGTTGGTAAGGATGTGGAGAAAATTGGAACATCTGTACCCTGCTTATGGGAATGTAAAATGGTACAACAGCCATCAAAAACTGTATGGCAATTACTGAAAAGAATTGCAAACAGCACTACCATATGATCTAGCAATTCGACTGCAGCAATTGAAAAGAGAAAATAGAAAATATGTTTGTATACCCATTTTTATGGCAGTATTGTTTGAAGTAGCCAACAAGTAGAAGCAAACCAAATACCCACTGATAGATGAATGGGTAACAAAATGTGGTATGTGCATACAATGTAATATTATTCAGCCTTAGAAAAAAGGAAACTCTGGCACGTTATGACATTGATGATCTTTGAAGACATTATGCTAAGTGAAATAAGCCAGTCACAAAAGAAAAATACCATGTGATTCCTCTTATGTTAGAGCCAGAAGAATGGTGGTTGGCAGGTACAAGAGGTGAGAGGAGAGAGGACTTATTTTTCAATGAATACAGAATTTTAGTTTTGCAAGAGGAAAAGAGTTCTGTGGATGGATGGTGATGATGGCTGCACAACAATGAATGTGCCTAATGTCACTGAACTCTACACCTAAAAATAGTTAACATGGTAACTTTTTTTCTGGTTATGTGTACTTTACTACAATTAAAAGTTTGCAGCACATTTTGAATAAGAAACTTTTATTTTGTCTTCATTCTGTCATATTTTATGCTCTTCCTTTTTAGAAGAATGAGCAGAATTTTGTTTTTTGGTTTATTTTGATTTTTGTTTGTTTGTTTTTTGGCTTACTTATACTGGTGGCACGGCCACCCCAGTCTCCGAATTCCACCAGTGAGCACGCTTTCTTCTTGTGCTTTTCATGGTGAACTTTTAGCCCCTCTTATTTTATTGCAAAGGAGTTGAATTTCCAGTGGCCAGAGATCTTTTCTGGGCCAATACCTTCAACCTCACCTGCTTTAAAATTCTGTTTCATTTCTAATTCAAAGTAATGTTTGCCTTGTTTTGGAACACTGTTAAGTATTGGGGCTAATTCTTTTTTTTTTATGATTTTATTTATTTTTCAGAGAGACACAGAGAGAAAAATAGAGAGAGAGAGAGGCAGGCAGAAAGAGAAGCAGACTTCCCGCTGAGTAGGGAGCCTGATGTGGGGCTCAATCCCAGGACCCTGGGAGCATGACCTGAGCCGAAGGCAGACACTTAACTGACTGAGCCATCCAGGCATCCCTGGGCTCTAATTCATTTTAATTATTGTTGCAAAGAATTCGTACAGGAGATTATAGTTTAAAGAAAGGGCCAGCTTTACCATCTGACAAGAATGGACGAAACTCTAGTAACTCAGAAAATTCAATGAGATTTATTAGGCATTTTAGCACAGTGGATGCAGCAGAAATATGCTATACATCACACAGCATTAGCTATTCCATGAATCTGGACCCTGATAAACTAAAATACATTCATGCAAATATATGCCCTAGAAGTCATTTAGTAAAGTTAAGTATATGAAATCATTTGCGAAATACTTTAGTTAGTGAAATTACTTTTGAAAATTTAAAAAGATATAGAAAAAGATATTAATTTTGCATTTTTCTGGATTTACATTCATATTTGTTTTTCTTGGTTTAAGTATCTACTATCTCTCTAGAAGTCCTACCCTGCCCTGTGTAGCTGTTACTCGATTCTTTAGAAGGAAATTAAAATTAAAACTGTCTTGTTATGAAATATTTTATAGTGCTCTAGAAAGACACAAAAGCATTATATTACAGATTAATTATCCATTAGTAAATAATCAAAGATGCTACTCATTCTGGTTCATAATACAAACTTATTGTAAAGCCACATCTATAATTTGTAACAAGTTGTGTTGTAACTTATCATATTCGGTCTTATATTTGAAATCTCTTGACATGTTCTCTGTTCATGCTGTACTGATCTATCTGTCCAGCCCTCCCTATCAATAATTGTAGGGATTTCATAATCCTACACAATTTAGGCTGTTACAGAGGACACCTGTCATTTTCGAAGTTCACTTCATTAGTCATCAATTTGAATTGTATCACACATAACCTTAATTTTAAATCAGATTATCCCAAGCATAACGTCAAAAGTGAAGTGAAAAATCAGGCTTCAGCTGAGTATCAATGAACATGCAGGTTAAAGAAAATGATCCAATGCTAGTGAAAGATTTATCCAAAATGAGCTGAGAGAACAATTCACGAACCTTACACAGAGCCAAAAACACAAAATTTGGTTCTTTAAGAAAACCACTAAGTTGATAAATATTTAACAGAGTGATGAGGAGGAAAAGAAAAATCACAAAAAAATGCCAGAACCAGGAATGAGAGAAGTGATGGGACTACAGAATTTACCAGATATATATAAAAAAAAATAATAAGGGGATATTATGAACAACTTTATGGTCCTTTATTTAAGAATGCAGATGAAATGGACAAATCTCTTGAAAGGCAGAATCTATCAAAGCTTTCTCAAAGGAAGCACAGAACTTGATCAGCCCTGTATACAGTAAAGAAATTGAATTTGTAATTTAAAACACTCTCAAACAGAAAGTTTTAGGCCCAGATGACTCCACTGGTGAATTACACCAAACACAAAGGAAAGAAAAAAAAATACTACCTGTATCCAAACTATCCCAAAACTTGAGAAAACAATATTTCAAAGTTCATCCTAAAAGGATGTTGATTCTCTAATACCAGAGAAAGCAGACCAACAAAGAATACTACAGATCATGATCCCATATAAATATAGATGCAAAAATTCTAGCAATTAAAATCCAACAATTACATAAAAACGATAATACATTATTACCAAGTGGGATTTATCCCAAGAATGGAATGTTTAATTATAGAAAATCAACATTTTCACGCTACTGAAAGTATAAAAAAGAAAAACTACGTGGTAATCAAGAGATTCATAAAAAGTGTTTCATAAAATCTAACATACATTCCTAATCATTATTAATAATAAACAAGTACCAGTTAACCGATTATGGAGGGAACTTCCTTAGCCTGATTTTAAAAAGTCTACAAAAATGCCTGCGGTTAACATCTTATTTCATGGTTCATGCCTGATGCTTTCTCACTAAGATTGCAAACATGGTACGGATGTTTGTCCCATCACTTCTATTAAAAGTATCCTGAAGGTTCTTGTAAGTGCAATAAAGCAAAAAGTAAATAAAAGGCATACATACGGAAAAAGTAAAACTGCCTTTATCCACTGATATGATTGTTGATGTAGAAAATCCGATGGAATCTACAAAATAAAATACTGTATCTAATAAATGAGGTGAGTAATAGTGTAGGTTATAAACTATATAAAAAAACCCTAATTGTATTTCTCTGTGCTGGCAACTAGCATTTGAAATAAGAGTATTTTTTAAAATGCTATTAACAATAGTATCAGAAGTATGAAATACTAAATTTGTAAACATGTCACAAATTTGTATGTTGAAAACTATTAAATACTGATCAATTTTAAAACTAAAGATTAAATAAGTAAAGAAATAGATCATCTTCATGGATCAGGATACTCAATTTTCTTAAATTCTTAGTTCTTTAAAAACTTGATCCATGGATTCAATGAAATTCTAATCATAGTTACAGGATGATTTTCTTTACCTAACGGTCAAGTATATTCTAGGATATGTATGGACCCATAATATCTAAAACAACTTAGGGAAAAAACCTTCAAGATTTATTATATTGACGGATGGTTTCAGGATTTCAGGGTTAGAAACTGAGCCTAAGATCTGGACTCAGATAATTTACGGAAAGGATGCTCTCAGGGTAATGGAAGCAGGACAGGTTAGGGAAAAGGTCTGAACAAGGATATGGGCTCAACTATAATCCAGTCTGATCCGAAAGGGGAGTGCTGGCATATGAATTACCCCCACAGCATTGGTCCTACCTTGTGGTAAGGAGGGGAAGCCACCTTTTGCACATACATTTTTCTGGCCATTAGCTAATGACTGTTTCTGAGTGTGAAATAAGGAGCATAAATGTCAGAGTCTGGCAACTGCTACCAGCCAACAGCAATCCTGTGGAGAGGGGGCAGTTGTCAATCTCTAGGAGCTGACACTCACAGGAACTGAGCAATGAGAACCCTGGCCCAGTAAAGGGACTCTGGGTGGGACACCAAAAGCATCTAGTAGAGAGGGTGAGTACAGGGAATAAAGGCAATCTCTTTTTGTGGTGGTAAGAATAAAATTGATACAAGAAAAGGGGATATTCACAACTAAGCTAATAATACATAACATTTAATAAATTACAGTGTCTTGGGTTCAATGCTAAAGCTTTATACTTTTGTATCTTTTTTGAAGGATTTGGATTAAGTATGCCACAGAAAATAATCTAGTCAATATTTTGGAATCCTAAGTAGCCCTTACAAATCATGTTTAACTATATCAGGATATGATAAATGTTAATGATTGATTTTCCAATGCAAAAAGACAAGTTACAAGGCAGAACATTCAGCAAAATTTGAAGTTACTGTTTAGAAAGGAAAAATGAATACATTTAAACATCTTGGAATGATAAATCAAAGTATTAATATGCTTAACCCTAGGTATTCAATTAGAAGTTATTTTCACTTTCCATCTACTCTCTTAGGTCTCCATTTAAAAAAAATATTAAATTTGAAATAGATAAGAACCATCTATTGTATATTTATATGCAAATAATATTTATAAAACACATTTTTTGTAAAATTATATATGTATTAAATATGTGGATATATAATAGATTATTAAAGCATATTAAAACAACTGTAATTTTGATACTTTTTAAATTTTTTTAATTGTTTTATTTGAGAGAGAGAGAGAGCGCAGAAGGGTGAGGGGCAGAGGGAGAGAGAGAGAGAAGCAAGCTTCCCTCTGAGCAGGAAGCCCAATGCTGGGCTCAATGCCAGGACCCCAGGGTCATGACCTCAGTTGATGGTAAACACTTAGCTGATTAAGCCACCCAGACACCCCAATTTTGAAACTTTTTTCAAAAAAGCTATCATACTGTTATTTTGTATTAGATCCTTACTATGAGCTAGAAACTAAGCTAAACATTTGTTTTTTAATATGCATAAACTTATTTCATTCTTCTAAGACCCCCTAATAAACAGATTCTATTTTCATCCCCATTTTACAGTCTCACTTAAGGTTAAACAGTTACTAAGAAGTGCTTCAGGACCTGTATCCAGGTACGGAATACCGGAGCTCCCTGACCATAACGCTTCATACTCAGTTCCTATTTCTTCAATAAACTGATTTTATCTCTTTTCATTTGCTGCTCTCTCTACAGATTTCCAGCAAAGGAATCCATTTTGAGACTGCACTGGAAAAGGAGACAAAAACGTAAGTCATTAACATAAAATGTCTATCTGACAAACAGGTCTTAAAGCTCAATCATAAAACATAAAACTTTTAGCCTGGAGTTAGTATTTTATTGGAAATGGTCTTAATCATGGAAGGCAGGACCTCCAGAGTTCCCTAGTTTACAAAGTATGAACTAGCGTTACAATGGCATGGTAGACATCTAGAATTCAATTTCTTGTTTTCTGAGGCACAAGCACCTTTCTGTTGTAAGATTCTGTTTTTGAGGATTAGTCACCAGCCTACCGAGTTATCAATTATTTAAGTCAAAGCAATTACATTACCATCTCTGAATTGAATGCTGTCTCCCTTTAGTAACTCTCACCCACAAAAATTCCATTTATCATTTATATTTCCTGCCCATGTGACAGTTTCCTGAATGTTCTTTCCAATCATCACAGTTTACTTTGCTCTTTCCTCTCAAATGTATGTCACTTATTGGTGATACTCACATAGCACCTAGCATTTGATGCTTTGTCTAGTAACTTTCATGGAGCATCATTAGATTATAAACTCATGGAGGACAAAGGCACATCTTTGTTTCGTTCGTAGTACTTTCTGCAGTGCTCCAGACTCAATACACAGTTGTTGAATAAATCATGATAGTTGCTTTTAATCAGCTGCTCTTCTAAGATGCCAGAAAAGGAGTCCATTGTGATATTGAATTAGAAACATGCACAAAAGAGATGCTGCTTCTACAGATAAGAGTCCCTAGTTCAAAGCTCCATAGGGAACAGATTCTTAGAGACAGGAAAAGCCCATTATCAGAAAAACATGACAGGATCCAAAGTTTATGCACGTAGCTATGTGGCAATTTTATACTGTTGGATTTGGGAATTCATTATCATAATTTTGAATAGAGGCTGTTTAATGTTTTTTTTTACTTTATCTTGAAGCTATTTGTTCTAGTTCATATTAATTTCTTAAGGCTAAAACTTGATTAGAAAAAACAAAATTGGAAAGATTTTTTTCTTGTTTAATGGTTTAAAATCTACCAAACGTAGGTACAGTATAAAGCAATATAAACAGTTCAAAAGGACATCCTTTGGTACATATCAACCAGCAGGACAAAAAAAAAAAAAAAAAGACTTCTGGAGTTAGAGCCTTATTATAGGCAAGATATGATGTGCCTCAGATATATTGTTTTGGACGTTGGTACTTAAAAATTTCCACAGGACAGTAGATAACTTCTTACTAACAGCCTTCTATTGAAGTTTGCTTTTGAGCAGTACATGAAATAACTGGAAGAAAGGATCAATGTAGCATTACAAGTCCAGTGCACGGTTTTACAAATTTGCAACAGTAATTTGTGAAAGAAAATTACTTCCTGGGAAGAAGTTTTAATTATTCTTATTATGGGGATTTTCATTTTTAAACCATTAACAGACTTTGATGCATGGTACAATTATTTGTTTAAGAGCATTTCTCATTGATCAGAAAGTGTATTGTGCTTTTTTTTTTGTGGGTTTTGTTAAACATGCTGCAGGGGCAGACTGTTGTAAAGGTTTCGTGTCTTATTTGCAGCATTTATGTAAGCTACACCATGCTCATTTTCTAATATGATTAGATGGTTGTAAATAAAATGCACTGAAGCAGATACAATCTAATAATAACAATGCAAAGCAACTGGAAAGACTCTATAATAATAGCAATGAGATTCTTTGGAAAGGCAAAGATAGACGTACATTTCATTTGAAGTATCAATAATAAAGTAATACCAAAAACATCTAAAATATCATAAAGAGCAGCCTGTGTGCAGAGACCCTTTTTCTAATTTCATGAATCGGCCTCCATTTACTCCTCCAAGCAAGCAGGAATGTACTTTTGGAAAAGCAATGCCATACTTAATCCATTCTGACAGAATCTTTAATAGTGCATGCTGGTGACAAGAGTGCCCAAATGGCAGTGGTGCCCAGTGAAACAGAGCCTAATTATCTTATTAAACCACTGTAGAAGGCTGTATTTATTTATCAGTGGGAGGTGTGAAAGAAGGGAGAAAAGGAAACTTATTTGGATGAAGGTTATGAAATGTGCAGTTTAACTGTCACTATAAAAATAAAATGTGCGTGGGAGACAGGTTTAGAAAAAAATGTGTTGTCCTTTTTTTCCTTAAAAAAAAAATAGTCGAGGTTAGACTACATTTTAACCTGCTATTTTTTAACATTTTAAATGAATTTTTTTGAGCAAGTAGGAAAGTAATCACTTCAATTTCTATTTAAATATTTTAAATTATATTTTCAGAAAAGACTCTATGAGGACATATTTCATTGCAATAACTGAGTTCACCGACAAAATGCCTTGCTTAAGTAAAAATCGTAGTAACATTTTCTAGGACTATAATCTTTTGTAGCTTTACCTTTTATATATTATGTGTCTAAGAATAGAACCCTGGGAATTGCAAAAGTAATGCAAAGGGGCTGCATGCCTGATCTAAAGATTTCCTTGAAGAAATAATCATTTTAGGTGATTAAATTGCTAAGTTTTTAGTTTGCAAATAGTGAATGAATAGGAAGTAAATGTTTCAGTTCCTCCTGTGTATCAACTATTGTATGTACATTATCCCCCTTACTAGGCTTATAAATGTTGGCTGTACCTTATTTCCTTTTCTTTATTGTATTAACCCTTCCTTCTTCTTCTATTTGTTGTTGCCTTAACATATTTGTTTCAAGCCTATACTTTTACTTCTTTATTTTTTCAACATTGGAAAGACATGTTGAAAGCCTTTGATCATTGTTACAAAACCCAGGAGGGGCATCTCTGTGCTGGGAAAGAATTCTAGGGCACCCTTACTTTTCTTTCCCCAAAATTCATACAAAACCTACATTCACACACACCTCATTTGGAGTTAATGATTCCTTCTTTTTTTCTCATGTGTTCATTTTTCTCATATTCCTATAGCTTAACTAAACACTATGGATTCCAAATAATCATGTGTGTTATTATTTGCTTTCTCTGTTAATTATGAGTTACTAGGGGCTAAGAGACATGTTCTACTATTCTTTCACCACAGCTAAGTCAGTAATGAGTAGGCCTTCAGTACACATTTGTAAAATAAGGATTGCATAAAAGGACCAAAGGTATATGAGTGCATTCTTAGTACAGCACCATGATTTTTAGATTAACCTCTGCATTTTTGGTAACTTTTGTTCTGTACTTCTCTTTCCTTTCACTAGATAACTATGGCAATAATTATTAATTCGGAGTTATAAGCTTCTTGAAATTTATTTCTCTTCTTTTTTTTTTTTTTTAAAGATTTTATTTATTTATTTGACAGAGATAGACAGCCAGCGAGAGAGGGAACACAAGCAGGGGGAGTGGGAGAGGAAGAAGCAGGCTCCTAGCAGAGGAGCCCTGATGTGGGGCTCGATCCCACAACGCCGGGATCACGCCCTGAGCCGAAGGCAGACGCTTAACCCCTGTGCCACCCAGGTGCCCCAGAAATTTATTTCTCTTCTTGAGAAATATGCAGCTACTATCTATTTTTATAGACGTAATTAAAGAAGAACGTAGTCAGTGTAAAATACTTGTATTATCACAGGGAATATCTTCTAAAAGTCAATTTATTCAGAAAGACAAAACAAGTTAATTTTAGAGATCTGACATATTAAATTCCAGCATGAGGTACATATTTATAATAAATCTGTATACATCCTCTTGAAAATAAACGACAATAAAATAAGATGCAAAGCGTCAGGTCTTTAGTAGCTCAATAGACCACAAAAAACTGATGTGCAATTGGAAGATGTTTAATTAACTAATTTTATTTGCATAACCAAGTTATCTTCCTCTTTTGTTCATTGGAGTTACAGTCATTGAATATGTATACGAAATAGGAGTAACTGTAAGTGTTCTAAGACTAAGCATGGATATAAAGCGGAACAGTTTAATTTTCAAGAAGTAAGGGTTTTTGAGAATTTTCCTCAAGGAAGCTTGCTATAGCTAATCAATTTTTAATTTTCTAAGAGATAAACTTAAGGAAAAATATGTATAATTTTAGATACCATAATTTTCTCTGAGTCTTGGCCAAAAGAAAGGGCTTTGTCCCTTTTGCTATGACTCATTACATAGATGACTTCAATCAAGCTACCTATCTTTCCTCTGCATCATTTCCCTCTTGCATGATAAGGACATTAAAAAACACTACTTCCTAGATTTTTAAAAATTAAAAAAGTTAATGAATGTAAAGAAAATATATAATACTTGACAGACTAAACACTCGATGAAGAAAAGTGATTATTTTATTTTTGTAGATGCTTGTTGATGATGTTAATATTACTGAAAATGGTTCATGGATATAATGAAGCAAAAATATTTTTACCATTAAACATCTCTGAAAAAGAAAGTACAGTACTGCAATTGGCATAGGAACCTTGTCACTTAAAATTGCAAATTATTGTTTACCACCTCTTCAATAGATCTGTATGTTTCATTTATATAAATAGGAGCATATGAGCTGATTTAAGAACATAGAATGTTTAATATATATGGTTAACGTATTGCTGATTTAATAATTTATATATTTTAAGTGATTAATTTGTTATTGTTATATTTATAAATTATTTTATGTTCATGAAAATGTTTTTATCATAAATTTCAAGGATTCTAGCATGGGGTCTTTACAAAGTTATTTATATTTGAATATATAACATTAACATGCAAAAAATAGCAAAATTTAATTTAAGTAGGCACATTCATGCATGTACAGACTGTTAGTGAAGGCTATTTCTTCTCATGCATAATAATGTTAAATTGTCTTTCTCAAAATAACAAAAGCAAAGATTTGCTCAGTTGTGTCTATTTTCTCATTCATTTCATAATTTGTTGGATTTACACTTGAATTATAGGAATTTTATTTCCCATGAAAAGTGAGAGAGTAAATTCAAGTAATTATTTAGTAATGTCTATAATGCCTTAGTTTGGTTTGATTCCCATGTACATTAACAAACATACTTTGGTTGATTGTAGCATCTGGAAGAATAATTCATTATATAAACTCTTTTCTCCTTTTTCTTTCAAACAGAATGCAAAAGAAAAAACATATTGAAGACATTTTTATACTTCTATGGTGTCAGGAAATGTTGATCTCCATTCAACTTAAGTAATTCTTGATATGTTTGCTTGATCACTGCATTATATGAAACCTACATATTTGCGGCAACATTCTTTTCTAACTCTGAACTAGATTTCTATGCATTATAAAATCCAAAATGATTAACGAGTCTATATAATACCAGATTTGTAGTCAGTGTACACAACTGTCATTAGAATAATGAACCTGGATAAGAACATCACTTTTTTTAAATTATCTACTCTCCTATTTCTATTTGTTATTATTACTGATGTTTTCTTTATTTTTGTTAGGTAGACAAAAATTTTTAGTCCATATTTTATGTGGACATATCAAGGTGTGAAGCCATATCAAATCTGAGATGAAGGAAAAGATATCCTATTTTCTTATATACCACCATCCCTGAATCTAAGGCAGGGATAGTGATTTTCAATCTGTTAGCCAACTGTAGAGGAAGAATTTTCTTTCCCCAGAGCATGTGGGAGCTATGTGGCTACCTGGAAGAAAATTGAAATTATTCCCAAGACAAGATGGTTTGGGAGGAAATGGCAATGTATATGTTAGGCCCTAACAGCAGGAAGAGTCTAGATATGTATTGTGCCTATGGCTTATCAAAAAGGAAAGCAGCATGTGATTATTCAATCTTAATCCATAAATCATTTTAAAAAGATTTAAAAAGAGCTAGCAGAGTACTTTCTTAGGTCAGATATTGTTTTAAGTACACAAAAGATCTTTTTGAATCACAGCTACCTAAAGATACAAGGGCTTTCTTAGAATCAATCAAAACATTAATGATGCAATGGTTATATATTTGATATTAGGATATTAAGAAAGAACAAATTTAGTATATATTTTAAGTTGTGTTTTTGGTGTTCGTGTGTACACACACATACACACACAAACACCTGTGGCTTCCAGTTCAGGCAATAAAAATTATCAACAAAGCTTAGTGGAATCATTGGTTTGTGCCAATAATCAACAATGTCAATTATGTAACAGTTCTTCTGAGCTATTCGTGAGGGATAAAGAGAAAACCTTATAAATCCCCAAATTGGTACTCTAGTTTTATTATTTTAAATGATCTGTGCCTGACAAGTAAAAGATGATAGAAGTTCAGTGTTCTGCAACAGTTGGCTCTTAGTACACAGTCGTCCAGCTAATTGACCCAATTTAGTCAAAGAGAATAAAATTGACAATTCAGTAGGCATTAGTCCATTATTTCACCCTAAAATGTAAAATCTAATGAAAGGATGATAAAAACTTAATTCCTCATCTGGTCCAGACTAAAATATATGTTAATAGGTTTTGTTCATGAATACAACAACATAATATGCCAATCTCAGAATATTTTAATTTAAAATTTAGGTGGAGTTTTCAGTGAAGCAGGAAGAAAAAACAAATCAAATTTGTGTCATCTTCTTAAGATTTACTTGGATATTACAATTCTGGAGAACTAATTTAAAATGTTGATCCTTAAATGTCTTTTAGTATGGGCTTTGGGCTTTGGCAGGATTCCAGAATCACATATAGTGTGTAACAAAATATGCATCTGAATAAATTTGGTAGAAAACTGTTAACAGTAACTTCACAGCAGTCTGTATCAAGTAGTTTTAGTTTGGCAGTGTCATACAGGGAGATACTTCTTGCCAAAAAATCTTTTGCTAAGGTACTTATGGGGAAAGACAGTGTACTCACAGCATGCAAATTTCAGTACTGATAATAAACTCTACATATGTACTGCGTGTGGTCTTCGTGGGCATCTGAATACATACTTGCCAGAATTTGCCAAGTGTATTTTGACAGTTCTAAAATATTTATTTTAAAGTGACAAATCTTGGCTTATGAACACTTATTAATGCTATCTGAAGTTAAACATTGATTGAGAATAATTGGACAAAAGAAAATACGAATAGGAGGGAAGGGTACTGATATATGTAACCGCCAAGAGAAGATTAAATCAGAAAGAGAATAATTAGAGTGCATACTCTGTGGGAGTGTTGAGATTCATTGTGACGCTGTATCTCAAATGATTTAGACGCATGAAGTCAATGCATGAAAACAGAATTCCCTGGAGGATTTTTTAATTATGGTTGTTGTATAAAGAAAGAGTCTCAGAGCCCAACTCAGAGTAAGATCCAGAAATTGCTGTAAAGATCTAGTTAAGAAATTGTTGAAAAATATGGAACAGAAATAAATATGATGGGGATAGCTAGGCAAGAAAGAAAAAGAGGGAAGCAGACTCTGACCCAGCACAAAGATGAATATGACAATTTTATAATAGAGATAAATTTAAACTCTAACCTAGAAAAAAATACGTTTTTACAATGACTATCCAGCATTGCCTTATGCTGTAGGATTAGAAGATGAGACCGTGTACACTGGGTACTTAGTTTCTAGGGTTACTTTCCCCCTCATTATTCCAAAACAAATTTAAAAACTAAAATGTAAGATATGGATAATTGATTTTATACTATTCTCTAAACACATCCAACAGAAGATCCGGAAAATATACCATGAAGCATTGCATGTCCCCATTAGTCCTGTTATGCAGTCTTTTGTAGAGGTATATTTGACCTCTTTTATTCAAATGGTAATGCAGTAGTAATGAGAATCAATTTAAAGAAATGAATAATCTTAAGAGAAAGATTTCAATTCATAAAGAAATGGATGTAAGCAACGTTTGTGGGTTTCTCTCTTCATTCATAACTAGTAAGTTATTCATATAATGTTGATTAATAACTCAAGACATTCAGGGGCGCCTGGGTGGCACAGCGGTTAAGCGTCTGCCTTCGGCTCAGGGCGTGATCCCGGCGTTATGGGATCGAGCCCCACATGAGGCTCTTCTGCTATGAGCCTGCTTCTTCCTCTCCCACTCCCCCCTGCTTGTGTTCCCTCTCTCGCTGGCTGTCTCTATCTCTCAAATAAATAAATAAAATCTTTAAAAAAAAAAATAACTCAAGACATTCAGATTGTGGTAAAAGGTTTCAGGGTTGTTATATATGCAAATTTATAGGGTTTTTTTTGTATTTATATAAACTATCTTCGGTAGAAATTATATAAGTAGAGAATTGAACAAACAGGAAAATAAAACCCTTTAGTCTTGAGGACCAAAATGACATTCTACTAGTAGCCTTTTCGGTCACTTGGATGAAATTTAAAATGTCCCATTGCATTTTTATTTTTTTCATTTTTTTTTATTTTATTTTATTTTTTTTTAAAGATTTTATTTATTTATTCGACAGAGATAGAGACAGCCAGCGAGAGAAGGAACACAAGCAGGGGGAGTGGGAGAGGAAGAAGCAGGCTCATAGCAGAGGAGCCTGATGTGGGGCTCGATCCCATAACGCCGGGATCACGCCCTGAGCCGAAGGCAGATGCTTAACCGCTGTGCCACCCAGGCGCCCCCCCATTGCATTTTTAAATATCAGTATACCATCATGTTCTTGTGCTCTCACATAAAAATCATACAAAAAGTCATAAAATTCCAGTTCATAATGTCATCACTGAAGATTAGTTTCTTCATAATCTCACGAACACCTTTTCACAAACACCCCTGCAATTGTTTAGCTTCGAGACAAATCCTTTAACACATCACACCAGATTTCTGCCCCTATGTCACTTCTGCAAGGACTTCTAACAGTCTTCTCAACCATGACAGCCCCAGAGAATGGTAATATTCAGATGAGCACGACTGCTCCAGTCAGAGTCATCTATGCAGACCGTGGTCTGGTCCTATTGAGCTACTCAAGATGCAGTTTCACACCATCAGTACATATCAAAGGCACCCCGCTAAGATCCAGAAGTGAGCTACACAGATACTGGAAAGCCATCACAAGACTGTGTGCCCCCCCCCCGCCCAACCAGAAGCTGGCTCCTTTGGTTCTCACCGCATATATTCCTGCTCTAGCAGTTGCATATATTTGTGTAAACTTACCTCTTTCTCCCAGTACAAAAACAATAATAACAGCAGTTGGCTTTTATAAAGTTACTATATGTCAAGCCCAATGCTTGATATCTGAAGCTTTTTACAATTATAATCTTCACAATCACCTAAGTGGAATGAGTTACTCTCCTGGTTTTTGGCTAAGAATACTTCAGCTCAGGGAGGTTAATTGATTTGCCTCAGGATAAAAAGCAAGTAAATATCAGCTCTAGGATCAAACACAGGTCCTCCTCATACCAAAACAAATAGCACCCCCCCTTTTTTTTTTTACTATGCCAAGAGCCTAAACACTGTAAAAATATTGGCTTCAGCACCCAGGGTAATGTTTTAAACACTGAAATAAATAAATAAATAAATAAATAAATATTAAAAATTTAAATAAAAAATTAAAAATACAAATTCTATATAAATAAAAGACCATATGAATATTTTATTTAGTCTATACTGATATAGCAGAGAAAAATATAGTAGATGGAGTGAGTTTAGATTCTCAACAGCTCAGCTGCTTGATCTGTGAGATGTAAATTACCAAAATTGACTTGAGGGTGTTCTGCTTATTGTTTTTATGAAAACGGAATCTGGGTTTTAGAATTTTTAAAAAATGTTTGTTAAACATTTTCACTCAATCATGGTACACAGTCAAGACCTCAAAGAACCACATAGTTATTTTTAAAACCTTTAAGAACAATGTCTACATAAAAACCCTTAAGTGCAAACTGATCATAAACCATTAGACTAGGATTTAATCACCACTGCAATTATTATTAGTCTTACACAGACTAAGTAGAGTTCATTAAGACCATCTCTCTTTTTTATCCTATAATATTTCAAAAGTATCTATTACTGAAGTCATCATTGCCAGTTTTATGTCCCAGGCAATATGAGCTAATTTTGGTCACTGTAATTGCTGTTGCTTTGATCTCTTTGTCCCAGTGAACACAACACAAAAACTTAGAAGCTTTAGATCAAAACTTAACTGGTTGCTTCACAAGGAAAATTGGTGACATAAAATACTCTTCTAGCATTGACTTTCCAGCATTGAACAAATTTATTATCTAAAAACATTTTGTAATAGTATACTTATTTTTAAAAGCTATAATGATTACATAACTAGGCTTCAATGCAATTTTTCTCTTTTACATCTGATAACAAATAATTTTCATATTATTTGCAATTTTCCCCATAATTATCACTTTTAATATCAACACAAGATTTCATCATGTGGAACAATAACTTATTTAACCCTTCCTACCCTTAAAGTTAGATAGTTCAATATAATAATATTATGATCATTAGTGTGATTTTTTAAGTTATTTATTCTGCTACAGTACAACAAATCAAATTATTAAGTAAACAAGTATGGTTATTGTTAAGGCTCTTGCTACTTACAATGCAGACATTTACATACTTCATTTACTCATTCCCTCATTCATTGTTGAGTGCTAAACTATTTGATGGTGCTATTCTTGGGGCTGGTGAAATAAAGGATGAATAATACATGATCTCTGAATTCATGGAGTTTCTTCTAGCAAGGGTGGGCAAATCCATAAACAAATATGCAGGAAATAGCCTGAAAACCTTGCATGCAATCCAGTCCTAATATTCCCTTAAGGATAAATGTAAAATAGGGAGGATGCATTCATTGTAGGTTGTGGCATGATTATGCCTTTCCAAACAGTTTTAAAGCACAACACCCTGATGTAGACTGTTTCATTTCATTGTCACCTCCCCTTAAATTATCAAGTATACCTCGTGCCTTAGTACACACAATACATCGGCTTAGTGACACATTATAGCAGCTTCAATCTTAGAACTCTGTGGCAAATATAATTTCCTTTATTTGCCCATCCACACGATATTTTATAAGCACATTCACGTTACTTTTTATTTCTTGGTTTTCCATCAAAATATCTAAGTCCTTGCTCCTAATTTAGCGGCACAGCATGGAATTTTTTAAGGCTTTTTATAACATTTAATTACATGTTATTCTATCTCAAAGTTTAGATTTTAAAGTACTAACACTAACACTCCCACTTATTGAAAAATTGGAAGTCAATCTGACACCATATTAAATTAGTTTAAATTATAATTGTAATGCATGTTAAACTATTAGCACTATGTTAAATAACAGCTTGGTTCACACATTGCTGTTGATTTTCTTTACTAGCTAAAGTCAGGTTGTCATTTGCCAATAGTTTAAATGAAGTTTATAAGTCGTTTAGGCCATAGCTTTAAACGCATACATGATAATTTAAAAATTTCCAAGAGACGCGCATTACTTCAAATGTCGTGCATAAGGGGAAATTTTCTTAATATTGTACATCAGAGTATTTCAAACATACACAATCAAAAATTACATGAGCATGCCACAAGCTATTAGCTTACTCAGGGTAATCCTGGAGCTATAACAAATAAAGTTACAGGAATCAAGCCAAACACTCACAGCACCTACCAAAGGAGGCAGATTTTAAGAGGGAGATTTAAAGAGAGTGAGGAATAAGCTAATGAAAGAGAATCATGATAAATACAAGGCTATGTTCTTATTAGAAGTGATCACTTAATACAGTAAAATTGTATTTTTATGAACTTGTGTTAAAAAATTAGACAAAAATCACACCTTTGTAAAAATCTACAATATGACTATTTTAATGAAACTCTGGGGCATTTTAAGTTGTAGTAATGCATAGTTTTTCTCCCAAGTTGGCACAGTGACAGACACCAGGGGGAAATATGGCTGTGTTTTTAAATAGACTCCTAATGTTAAGTGACCTCTGGTACTGAATGTTCTGTGTTTCCTTTCACTGCGAAGGAAGGTTTGTGCATTTTCAAAAACTGACAATTGTCACAAAGGAGCCAAAGAATAGTTATTCTCTGAACCTTGAAAGTGACTTTTGTATGGCATGCAGCAAAATAGGGTGAACATTTACCTTGTGGAACATTTCAGTTTTTCAGGACAAAGCTATGTTATTAAGTAGCTAAAAATTTATAAAAATTCAGGGAAGTTTAAATCCGTATGCACTCTTGGAAGAGACATTTTATTATAACAAGAAAAATGTGTTGATCTAGAGTGGAGTGATTAGGTCATTTGTCAAACAGTGTTACTGTTTCTGATAACACTTCCAGGTCACATACACTTTTCAAATCTCAATAGAAGTAAGCTTGTTCAAATGGAACTTACCCACCTGAATTCATGCGATGGATTGTTACGAGTAATTTGAAACGTTCTGTAAAACATTTTAAACCATTCCCTTTATGAAGGAAAAAGTGTGAAATTAAAAAGTTAAAAAGAAGTGTTTTCTTTGAATAGCTTTAATTAGAAGGATGGTAATTTATTGCGTTTTCATTGTGAGCCGGACAACGTGCTACTGGTTTATACATGGCTTATCTCATTGTCAAAATAATCCTCCGGCATAAAAACTAATATTAACCCTACTCGTATATAAGGCACATAGGTCAAATAAGGCTATACAAGTTACCCAAACTCTTGCACCTGCTTAAAATATGTGAATAGATTTTCATGGTTTTGAAGGAATAATTGTGTTCTAAAAAAATTAATAAATCTAAAATAAGCTTAAACTACTCTTTATTAACTTTTTCAATGTTCTTTAAAACTCTCTCATGATCCAAAATAGAGCGTTCTTTTTAAATGTCATTAAAACCAGAAATGTTAATTAGATTATTCCTTAGGTGTTATTTTTGGGTATCTAAACTGGAAATAAGTTCTTAAAGTTATCGAATACTTAGTTCCTTTACCATAATTTTAAAAATAAAACATCTGTTTATCTCCTTAAATTTAAAAATCCCTCTCCTTGAAGAAATAGTTTTCTATTAGAAAAATGAAAAAGTAATAGAATGATAAAAATAATGATAATTGTAATAGTAACTAAATCTACATTTCACTTACTCATTGACATGCAGTGTGTTAACAGATTTTCACACATCATCTGATTACATTTTCTAATGATTCTCAAGTGTTTGCAATGTTCCCCAAAATTCACTGGTAAGGATATTGAGAGACTATCTTAATGTTTTACCAAAGACCACATTCCAAGTAACCAAATTAACCCTGTAACCCTACTCTTTGTTATAACAACTATTTTTTCTTAATCAGTCTGTGTTAATTTCCCAAGGAAGGGGGATTTCCAGTAATCATTGGATAAAGTCAGCATGGTAAACATCCATCTAAATAATAAACTTAGGGGGGTCCTGTGTGGCTTAGTCTGTTAAGCACCTCTGCTATCAGCTCAGGTCATGATCCCAGGGTCCTGGAATCAAGCCCCACACTGGGCTCCCTGCTTGGTGGGGAGCCTGCTTCTCCCTCTCCTCTGCTTTTGTGTGTGCTCTCTCTCTCTTTCTGTCTCAAATAAATAAATAAAATATTAAAAAATAAAAATAAATAATACACTTAGGAACCCATTTTGAGAGACCAAAATTGATTTGTTCCTTATGAGGAAAACTGGTTCCCAAAATTTTTTAAGATTTATTTATTTGAGAGAGAGAGAGCATGAGCCAGGGAAGGGATGAAGGGAGAGGAAGAAGCGGACTCCATGCTCAGTGTGGAGCCTGACACAGGGCTCGATCTCAGGGCCCTGAGATCTTGACCTGAGCCAAAGTCAGATGCTTAAACAACCGAGCCACCCAGGGTCCCTTCACTTATAAGTTTAAGTGAATTTTGACTTCTTTAAACAATATACTTACAACATAAATAGAATAAGCTTAAGTTTAGTTTTTAATAACTTCTTGAAGCTTCTAAAAATTTAAAATAATTTTTATATTTCTTGAGTTATTGTAATTTATACATCATTTATCTATCATTTTTAATGGAATCAATATTTTATATACATTTTAAATAATTTGAAGGCAGTAATGAATCTTTGTGACTCTTTTGCCACCTAGAATCTAGTGATTTTTGTGTAAAAATTATGAAATTCTGGGGTGCCTGGGTGGCACAGCGGTTAAGCGTCTGCCTTCGGCTCAGGGCGTGATCCCGGTGTTATGGGATCGAGCCCCACATCAGGCTCTTCTGCTATGAGCCTGCTTCTTCCTCTCCCACTCCCCCTGCTTGTGTTCCCTCTCTCACTGGCTATCTCTGTCGAATAAATAAATAAAATCTTTAAAAAAAAATTATGAAATTCTATTTAATCTTGATAGAAAAATTCAACTGCTGAAACGGAGTTCCAAAATAGGTTTTTTGTAAGTGACTTTTTAAAGAAACTTTAATAGTAATATAATAAGAAGAAAAGTGTTCAACTGAGTGTTTCTTTTCATAAAATAGGTGAAAACCTTAGTATTTTGAAAGTGTTTTTTCAAGAAAAAGCACAAACTAGGTGATTAGTGATTATTTAAATTAGTATAGGGATAGAGTTGGGAAAGTTAAAAGAATAATTGGGCTAACATTCTTTTTTTTTAATTTTATTTATTTATTTGACAGAGATAGAGGCAGCCAGCGAGAGAGGGAACACAAGCAGGGGGAGTGGGAGAGGAAGAAGCAGGCTCATAGTGGAGGAGCCTGATGTGGGGCTCGATCCCACAATGCTGGGATCACGCCCTGAGCTTAAGGCAGACGCTTAACTGCTATGCCACCTAGGCGCCCCATGGGCTAACATTCTTTTGAACCTATAAATTATTAGAAATAAGATCTTTCAAAGTGTTATACCATTACTTACTCCAATTACTTTTCTGATAGGTGTCTCGGATGCTAGTAATGAAAAATGGAACTATTTCAACATTGACATAATGACAATTTTGGGTCAAAGCAGGGACTTGAAATTGGCTTATTTAACAACCAGATTGTGTAATTAGATACTTTTTAACTTAATTAAGGTAAATTTAGCTTGAAAACTTCTAAGGCCAGATCTAAAATATAGGCAATATTTTAAGAAGTCTAATTATGTGAAGATTGACTTGCTAACTCATGAAATATAAAAAAATTCAAGTCACAGATCATAAAACATTGTCCAAAAGCCATTGTTATCTTGCATAAACAAGGAGAAATAAAGATTGTATTAAACATGCTGTAATTTAAAATGCATTAGTTTGTGGAAAAGAAACCAGTTAAACTTGCACTTACTTTCAAGAATTAGTTGAAAATGTTGATTTTTAGTGTTAAATCCTGTTTATTAAACAACACTAAGTGTTAAGCAATTCAAAGTAACGATGTCTTACATTTTCCTAATGGTCTATCTATTGACAATAAAAAAATGATTACTATACTATGATCATATACAGCTTAGTAAATAAACTCTGAGACAGCATCATACCTGAAACATGGATTCATCTCCTGTAAAACCTTAGTTTATGAATAACTTACTGGCAGGTTTATGCTGTCATATGGCATGCATATAATAAGTGTTTAAATGAATGCATTAGACTAAGACAAAAGTTTTACAAAGAAATATTTTTACAACTGTGGTTTTCCATCCTAACTTGTACATTTGGAACCTTAGGCTAATGTTACAAAATTATCAACATCCAAGCTCTATCTCCAGAGTCTCAGGTTTCAATTCTCTGGTATGTGGCAGTGACACTGAAACCAGCATGAAGTGTCAAACCCCAACATGTTAATCACATAATTGGAGATATTCTCAATTTATTTTAAGTTTCTTATTCCCCATATTTTTTTTTCTGTTACAATTATGAAACCTGCCAGCGCTGTTCGTCAAATATTTCCAGCTTTCCATCTTAAGAGATTTAGGGTGACATTGTACTTCACGCCCCCACACCCCCACGCAAGTTATTTTTAGTCATGTGATTTGCCTTGGCCAACCTGTGAGTGAGAACAAAATCTATAACTTCTGAGCACAAGTGTTCAGAGGCAGAGCACAGTTTACCCTATTTTCTTTTTTCCTACCTTGGTTATTTAGGGATGGCATTTTAACACAGAGCTCTCTCCAGCCTGTGCCCACAAGGAAGGGACTCCCTGCTGTCACTTATTCAACTTGTAGCCTGAGCAACATTGGAATTTACTTTGCTGAGACTGTGAGATCCTGCAGCACTTTATTACTGCAACAAAACCTAGACTATGCTGACAGATAACACTCTATGAAATCACATTCATTAAAACAGATAAACAGTAAAGAAATGATTATTTGACAAGAAAGACGTTTCTGTTTGGTTGCCATTAAAAAGAAAAAGATCTTCGAGCTGATTCTCAAGTGAACCAGGACCATGAATAGTGTGTAATACCTGCTTATTTAATAATTAGCCAGTATAACTGGCACATGCTTAGTGATGAATTAAATCCAAATTGCTAAAATCACTAAGTTGAAAAAAATAAGTTAAAAAACACACTGTCTACAGACCAGAATAGTTTCAACCTGTGCTATTTTCTTCTGTTACAGAACTGTTCAATAATGTCTTCTAATCATTCCTTTAATCCTAGCATTTACTCTGTTGTATAAACAACACAGTTGTCACATACACTTTCATTGTGTATTACATGGGTTTGAATTTTTTTTTCTGAAAACTCTTTCCTTGTAACTCAAATATACATTCTTAAAAGCAGGCTCGTGAACTCAGGAACAGTAGAATGTTGGTTGCCATGGTCTGGGGGTCAGTGGAAACGAGGAGATCTTTGTCAAAGGGTACAAACTTCTAAGTAGAAAATGAATAAGTTCTGGGTATCTAATATACAGAAAGGTGACTATAGTTAACAATACTGCTCTTACATACTTTAAGTGCTAAGATCTTAAATGATCTTACCGCACACACACACATTATAATTATGTGAGGTGGATGGATGCATTAAATAACCATATTGTGGTAACCATTTTGCAATGTATGTATGTATCAAATAATCTTGTTGTATACCTTAAATTTATGTAATGTTATATGTCAATTACATCTCAATAAAGCTGTGGGGGAGCAGATGCAGTATTTTTCTTCTATATTTTATTATAAACTTCGAGCTATAATTTACTTAGCAATCTTATAAAACAGCCTTAATTTCTTACGAATGCCCTTATTAAGTATTTTCCCCCTATGTTTGTCTAATTTATTCACATTTTATTAAGCTCCTTAATAGCTCATAAACTCTATTTATAAAGGGAGTTAAAATGGATACTGCAGAAAAAAAGAACAAATTTAAATTACACAACTTACAACGTTATGGAATACATAATAATGAAATCATTAGGGTCGCTGTGTCCAGGAGAAAATTGGTTTTATGTATATTTGTTAAATATAGCCTCCTAAAACTATAGTGCTTAAAAAGTGTTCAAGGATATGTAACTGTTTGAGAGACCCCTTTCCAGTGAGATACAAAGGATGAGTGACATTCATTGGAGGGACAACCTAACAAGCTTCTACAGATTATAGGCTATGGCATAGACATTACAGAAAACATGTAATTTATCTCATTCTTTTCCTATAAGTCACTAGATGGCAAGTGCATTTAAGTGTCTTATTATCAGAATAATTCTGGATTAATTAATTTGAAAGCAAAGCTAATCATTTAGAAATATATCAATTTTTACCTGTTGTAATTTATGCCAGCCCTCTCAAATTATTGCTCACTATCAATAAAGAGAATACGAACTGCTGGCATATAGAACCTCTTGAATTTTAGTTGCTTAATTACTGTGTAGGCTTTCAGACTTTCATATACTCAGAAATTTTCTGCCTAGTCCTGAAACACATTTTTTAAATCTTTACTTAACTTTCCCCTTAATTTTTAAACTGAGATTATTCTGATGGCATAAATATTCTGGAATATGGAGAGTATTCTTTGATTAACATTGTTCTCCTTTATGATATTTTATTTTATTTATTTATTTTAATAATAGTATTTGTTATTATGTTATGTTAGTCACCATACAGTACATCCCTGGTTTTTGATGTAAAGTTCCATGATTCATTACTTGTGTATAACACCCAGTGCACCATGCAATACGTGCCCTACTTATTACCCATCGCCAGCCTATCCCATTCCCCCACCCACCTCCCCTCTGAAGTGCTCAGTTTGTTTCCCAAAGTTCATAGTCTCTCATGATATTTTATTTTTAATACAAATAAATTTGGAAAAATATTTTCCTTCTCTGGGCGGGATACATGAACTAGCTATGCTGAAAATTCACTTTTCATCACCAAATTTTTAGTACAAGCAGCAAAAGAAAGAAAGAAAACTATTAACATGCTTCTGAACAGTGCGTATTTCTGTAGATTTCCCTGTTAACTATTACTATCGTTGTGTCTTTATAGGCTGTTTTAAAATGTTTAGGCATGAGAAATGCCCTCTATTATTTCTTTTTTTAATTTATTTTTATAAGTTTTTATTTAAATTCCAATTAGTTAACATACAGTATAATATTAGTTTCAGGTGAAAATCTCCTCTATTTAAAAAATACATGTCCAATGATTCTTTTTTCTCCTGCTTTTTATTCATTGTTAATAGTGGCAGCTTACTTTAGTAAGAAACCAAGAATTCATAAGTAGTAATTTAATACAAAGGTATTCAAATGATTTTCTTATTGATATTAACCCCTCCCTCTTAATGGAAGCACGATTTTTAAAGAGATCTGAGCTTAATTAAACGATGATGTGATACATGATATTAGTAAATTGTAGAAGCTAATTCTAGGACAACAAAATAATGGTATCCTGGCATTTAATTTTGGAGAAGTATCTACTAAAGTACAACATGCTAAACAACATTTATTCATTTTCTGAAATGGACATTTCAGAGGCTGACTAAAGAATAATACACATTTATGCCAATTCAGAATTCAGTACTTCTTATTTGAGGAAGAGAATACATTGGGATTTTAATGTCCTTTCCATAGTCTTATTAACCACTTCACAATTGCATAATTACGTTACTTAATTTTAAAATTTCTACATGTTTTAAAATAAAATTTTAGGGGCGCCTGGGTGGCACAGCAGTTATGCGTCTGCCTTTGGCTCAGGGCGTGATCGGCATTGCGGGATCGAGCCCCACATCAGGCTCCTCCGCTATGAGCCTGCTTCTTCCTCTCCCATTCCCCCTGCTTGTGTTCCCTCTCTCACTGGCTGTCTCTATCTCTGTTAAATAAATAAATAAAATCTTTAAAAAAATAAATAAATAAATAAATAAAATTTTAATTTGTAATGTACTAACATGTAACATACATTTTTCAATAAATAGCAATAGAAAATAACTTTTTTTTGAGTGAGGCCCAGCTAAGTATTTTGCATTTGATATTCTTTCATTTAATGAAAAGAGTGACTTCTAACCACAAGTAAAAGACAAATGTGGAGAGAGACAGAGTTTGTATTCCTCTCTGCCATCTAAATTTTAAGGGGAAAAGATTTTGATTTGAGAGTTAAAGCTGAAATTAGACTTGATTTTATACTTCCAGTAATGTGCTTTATTTTTAAAAACTCTTTCTAATAATTAAACTTCAAAAATTTTGACAGATTAGTACTACCAAAATGAAGTCCTATAAATGCATTAGCCCATAATAAATTTATGCCACTTTCTTTGTGGGATATTTTATATCCATGTAGATTAAATACAAATATAAAGAATAATAAAATTATAATAATGAAATCCAGTCCTCTATCGTTTAGAATGGAACCAAAATAAAATTCTTTCCAGGTAACTGTTTTCCCTGAGGATAAATTCATAAATCAAAATGTCATGGTATTTATATTGCAGTTTTTGCCCAGACTTTTTGCAATGCAAGGTTTTACATGATACCAATCCATCAAGATTCAATATCATTATGTTATGTCAGCCTAAAGTCCTTGAACATGATTCTAAAACTGTGCCCTCCCTGTGAGTAGTACAAAACAGAGAATAATCCCAAACAGCACGAGTACTATTGATTGATATTAGAGGAAGAAATATAAGGCTTCCCTTATTGGTATACGGAAATACATCAATAAATAGGATTTTGTAGCTTAATTGTGTCAACATAACAAGTAACTAGATTTGGTAAAAGCGATACATTAAGGAAAAACAAAGTTTTAAAACTGTCATAAGATATATCTCATCAAAGCTACAGCAAGCACACGTGACAAAATAGGTCTTACCTTGTGGCAAGAAAGACACACCAATTCCAGACCAGGGGTGTTTCATGTTACATTTAAAAGGAAATTAAATTTAAAAAGAAATAAACAGGTTTTTTTTTTAAATAAGAATATATGAGAAAGACAAGAAGAAAACATTCTTCTTTTAAATGGTAAATATAAAGCATACTTTACCCAAAGAAGCCATCTGTCTAAGTTTCAAGGACTACAGAGTTAGAATGGGAGGACTAGAAGAATACAGATTCAAAAAAATTTGTCCAAAGACCTACCTATTTTAAATGATTTTCAAAAATCCAGAGTTGATATTAGTTAGCTGGTCAATCTAAGGATTTTAATATAATCACAAAGAGATTAGATTAAAACATTAGCCCATATTAAGGAATTCTAGCCATGTTAAGAATAAGCTATAATTACAGGAAAACTTTAAAAATCTGTTTTTGGCATAGGATAATAATCTATTTTGAAGAAAGAACAACTTTAGGAGAGAAGATAAAATTAAGAATAAAGTTATTTCATATTTTGTCAGCAGAATGTTAGAGTTCTTTCATTGTAATGTAACGAGTGACCTAGGATGTCCTCTCTAGTAGTACAAACAAGGAGACAATTCCTCTTTGAAATGAAATATTCTGTCACTTAATTGGATCCAGGGAATTTCAGGTACATACTCTTATTTTAAAAGAAAACCACCTCAATTTCATCCTAGAAAGGCCAAGCTTACATGACTGCTCTCAGGTGATGGTCTGCCCAAAAACAGACAGGCTGGCTACAAATTTTTAGTATTATTTCTTAATGCTCTTTTCCCAACTAGATTAATCTTCATTGTTTCACCCAAGAAATTAAAATAAGTCAGTGACTCTTCCCAACAAAACTATCAAATTATATCCATAGCGTATGTGGAAATTAGTCTTGTGACCTTGAACACATTACAGGTCAAGTGGTGGATCCAGTGACTCCAAAAATAAAGCTGAATGCTCCCAGACTGCCCTGAAAACCACCCATCAGATACAGACCATCCTAACGTTTACCTACACGAGTGGGTTTCAAGTGTTTGATAACAGTCCCTCCCTGAAATTCAGATCATTTGGCAATTTCTGGAGGTAAGGACCATGCAGTTACCTTAGATTTTAAAGGCTCATTTGAGTGTCACCTAGGAGCTAAAGCTGCCCTTGATTGTTTCCGACAGGGTGCACTCAATGCAGGCAGATGCACACACGAAGGGGAAGAAGCCGCAGCCTAGGACGTGTGAGAAGAAATATCTTTAGACAGCCTGAATCCAATTCTGAATTCAGAAACTCTGAATACACTAAAAATATTCCTGTCTAGATCTGGATATGGCACTCAGACAGATTGGCAAGCAATAGATTAGAATGGAAAAGATAATGAGAATTATGGCAATGCTATTTTGACTATACATTCTCATTAATTGACACAGTTACCAACATTCCACTACTACGTCTTAGAAGATTGGTTTTAAAGAATGTTTTCCAGTAGTTAGTTCTGACTACAGAAAAATCAAACAGACAGCAAAATGTTGCTTCTATATGCTCCCACTCCCCACTTCCCACACAAGGATATAATTTTGAATGATTTGGAACGGATCTTCATTCGGCAGGTGAGCCTGCTGGAGTGATTATAAATTCCATTTATAATATTCAAACTGCTAGAGGAATTTTATGGATTATGGCTGTGGGTAGAATTTACTGTCCTGAGAATGTTATCTTTAATTTAGTGACCAAACTAGCCTCTAATTTATTTCTTGAAGCCTCTACAAGAATAAAATCATTTTTTTTTTAACAAAAGATCTCATGGGTGCTTTTTTCTTATCATATTTAAAATATTTGGTTCAAAGGTCAATGTTTTTATAGCTGTGGTGATACAGTGGAGTTATCTAACTGGCACAAAATCCATTTAAAACAAAGGAAAAGAAAAATCATTACATACTCATAGGTCTTTGCTGATGTACCATTAATTGTATGCTGTGCTTAATTTATTTTTTCTGCTATTTTTCAAGCCTGACCATCAATATTAAACCTCAAGTATGGAATAGATTAGAAGTTATTTATTTTATGGACTCTGCAGATCACTGTGAGACATTTTACTATTTTTCCAGTCCCTTCTCAAAGCAGAGGCTTTTTTTTTTTTTTGGATTGATATTTGTCCTTTATTTTTTTATAATATTTTTTTTATATTATGTTAGTCACCATACAGTACATCCCTAGTTTTTGATGTAAAGTTCCATGATTCATTACTTGCGTATAACTCCCAGTGCACCATGCAATACGTGCCCTCCTTACTACCCATCACCAGTCTATCCCATTCCCCCACCCCCACCCCGAAGCCCTCAGTTTATTTCCGAGAGTCCAGAGTCTCTCATGTTTCATTCCCCCTTCTGTTTACCCCCCTTTCTTTATCCCTTTCTTCTCCTACCGATCTTCCTACTTCTTATGTTCCATAAATGAGTGAAACCATATGATAACTGTCTTTCTCTGCTTGACTTATTTCACTTAGCATTATCTCCTCCAGTGCCGTCCATGTTGCAGCAAATGTTGAGAAATCTTTTTTTTTTTTTTGATGGCTGAGTATTGTATATATGGACCACATCTTCTTAATCCAGTCATCTGTTGAAGGGCATCTCAGCTCCTTCCACGATTTAGCTATTGTGGACAGTGCTGCTAAGAATATTGGGGTGCATATGGCCCTTCTCCTCACTACGTCTGTATCTTTGGGGTAAATACCCAGTAGTGCAATTGCTGGATCAGGCTTTGATACAGCTAAGCGATCTTCTCTCACANGGCTTTGATACAGCTAAGCGATCTTCTCTCACAGGACCCTAGGGACTATGGCAGCACAGACCCATCACCAACATCACTGAGGTACCATCATCACCATAAACTCAGTTCCCAAAATACTTAGACTGACATATTGTCATCCACAAACTGGAGGTAGTAACTTGGAAAATAAATAAGTAGAATATAAGCTTGATTATTATCCTTTAGATTAAAAAACATTAGAGAAAATAAGACCTATACTTTAGGAAAGTTCTGCTCTACATGCCCTACTTGGAATCCTAAGGGCATTGAGGTGTTTCCTACTGAGGAAGAAATGAAATAGTGCTGAGAGAATATTGGTGTGATGAGAAATTTGAGATGTAATCATTTTGCTTTCTCAATATTTCAACATAAAGCATCAGAATTATAGTAAATATGACTTACTCACTTGGAGTTAGTATAAACTTATTAGAATTTGAGGAATTATTCTTGTAAGTACTTAGAGAGTCTAAAGACTTTCATACCCATCATACAGCACTTAACGGCAAGTTTTAGTCAAGTAGAAAATTGATTCTGCCAAAATGCAATCTAAAATTTGGGAGTAATGTTGGCAAAAGGAGAATATTATCCAGTGGCATACATGATTTCTTAAGTCTCAGAGTGACAACAAAAGTAAAAGAGGTCCTATCATCTAAAATGAAAATGTTTAAAATGTCCTATTTGGTCAAAATAAAATTGGTACTAGGCATTTTTGAGGTTACAACATTTAATAAATACTGTACATACTCAAAGACTTATTAAAATTACAGGTTTCATGATAAATTTATCAATGACTGAGATTTTCTAAATTCCTACTTAAAATGCAGTAACATAGTTCATTGAGACTGGGTATTACTCAGAGAGGTGCTCAAAAAAGTTTTTCGCTCCCCCATGATGGTTTCAGGAAGTTCTAGGCCCTAATCTGTTAACATTTGTAGTTGTTCATTGAGCCATAGTTTCTATCTCTGAATATCTTTGGAGCATATACCGCTGAATAGGCTGCTAAGTTACTTAAATTCATTTCCTAGGATAGTAGAAAATAGTGGCCTTTTGTTTAATATAAGGAAAGAAAAAATGACCTTTTGAAGTTTCACAGCTTCAAAGCCTTTCTGTAGATGCTGTTTTCCTTAGCTTTAGCATCAGACTTTAAAAAAAAAAAATATATATATATATATTATATAT